>NC_057861.1:554949710-555249710 GCF_019393635.1 Dromiciops gliroides
ATCTCCCTATTAGTTATTTTGTTCTCTAAATTCCAGCAAACAGAAAAAACAACCAGCAAACAATAATCGAACAACTCTGCTGTCTGTCTGGTCAGTTATCATCATTCTCTCTACCTAAAACACCAGTCCTATCCATTATTTAATCCTCTTTTCAACCAATACTGTCCTTAATTTTCTTCACTAACCTCCTTTAATTCAGCTATTTAGCACTGTTGACATTGAGGTAGCCCATTCCATGTTTGGACAGCTCTGATTGTTAGAAAGTTTTCCTGACATTAAGCCTAAAGTTTGTATTTGTTAATGTTTTTTTAAAAAATCGTTCCTAGTTCTTCCCTCTGGTGTCAAATAGATTAAATCTAATCTTTCCTCCACTTGACAGCCCTTCTGATGCTTGAACATGACATGGCATGCCACCTCTCTCCCTGAACTCTTCTCTTCTCCAGAATAAATATCTCCAACCTATCTTCATATGGTTAAGACTCAAAGATTTTCACCATTCTGCTATTCTGGTTCTGGATACCTTCCAGTTTATCAATGTCCTTCTCAGACTGTAACACAGAGAACATAAAGCTCCAGATGTGGCTTAATGAAACAGAGTACAATTGGATTGTCACTTCCTTATTCCTCAAAGCTCTGCCTATTAAGGTAATTTAACAAATTATAAACTATCTGCTTCAGAAAGAGACAGAGACAGAGACAGACAAGAGGGGGAGTGAAAGAAGAGGAAGAGAAGAGAGGAAAAAGAGGTAGGGGAGAGAGAATGTTCCAGTGGATGTTTGGATATTTGAAGTCCCCTATCACTACTATATCATGCCTTTATGCCAGGTTCTTCCTGTCTCTGAAACTCCGCATTTATTTCCTCTTTCTGTCCAGGTGATCTATTATATATTTTCCTACAAACAAAATTGCTGGTGTTTCTCTATTTATCTTCACTCAAATGATAATCACTATGCTTCCTTGATCTGGTTCTTGGATTTCTTTATATGAGTACTTCTTTTTAATACACAATGCTACCATGACCCAACCCCTTCCCATTTACCTTTTTTTTTTTTCTGGGCAATGAGGGTTAAGTGACTTGTCCAGGATCATACAGCTAGTAAGTGTCAAGTGTCTGAGGTCAGATTTGAACTCAGGTCCTCCTGAATCCAGGGCCAGTACTTAATCCACTGAGACACCTAGCTGCCCCCCCTTTTATTCTTGATCTGAATTAAAAATACCTCCAATTCAGTACCATAATACTGTAAAGAATTAATTGTTATTTGAGGTTTTTATGACCCCATCTTTTGGCTAGAATTAAAAAAAAACAACTCAGCATGCGCACTGGCCTCTGGGGCTCTGCAAAGGGCACGGTGCTCCACCCACTGGTTGTAGCTGTCGCCATGGTGCTGGCCAACGCCTACATAAGCCTGGCAAAATTATAAAGATTGGAAGCCTAGTGAGGGCAGTCATGTGACTGTCAGAGAAGCCAGCTAATTGGCTGGGGGCTGCTGGGGTTTGCTGGGAAGGAGGAGAAGAATTCGCCATTCTAGCTGGAAGCTGGAAGCTGGAAGCTGGAAGCTGGAAGCTGGAAGCTGGAAGCTGGAAGGAGACAGGAACAGGGCTATGTATTCTCAGTTGATTCCTGGGCGGTGGTATTTTTTCAGGTATTATAATTTCCCTTTCCCCATTTTATTTCCTTTCCCTTGATCCTACTGATCATGTTTGTGGTTTTTTTTTAGAGTTCATTCTTATTAAAATAAATCCTGTTCTGTTTTGAGGGAAGCTGCTGGTCTCCTTCCTTGCCCCAATATTGTGGCAAGCCGCTTAGCTAACACTCCGCAATAAAAAATTGGTCCCCACAATACAGTCCTCATTCTGCTAAGTTTCATCGATACCTATGTGGTCAAATTTGCCTCCTTTGGTATAACTTATGCATAATTTAAAAAATGTTGGGGCAGCTAGGTGGTGCTGTGGATAGAGCACCAATTCTGGCTTCAGGAGGACATGAGTTCAAATCCGACCTCAGGCATTTTACACTTAATAGCTGTGTGACCTTGGGCAAGTCACTTAACCCTCATTGCCCCACCAAAACAACAACAACAACAACAACAACAACAACAACAACAACAACAACAACAACAACAACAACAACGTTTCCTCTTTTACCTTTTATATTTCCAAAATGGAAAGTCTTATATTTTCACAAGTACATAATTCTCTTGTTTCCTCCCACTAGGACCAAGTATAAAATTCTTTCTTTGATATTTAATGCCCTTCACAGCCTGGTTTCAAACTACCTTTTTAGGTTACACACACACACACACACACACACACACACACACACACACACACACACGCAGAAACTTCTCTCATACACTCTGTGGTCCAATCAAACTATTCTTACTGTTCTTCACACATGGTATCTCATCTCTGTGCCTTTGTATGGATTATTCTCCATGCCTGAAATGCATTCTCTCTTAACTACTGATAATTCCCCAATTCTTTCAAAGTTTAGCTCAAAAGTCATCAGCTATTTGTAGCCCTTGATGATCCCTCTTCACCAACTGCCAGGGACTTCCTCCTTTTCTATAGTTACCTTGTATTTATTATGAGTATATTTTATATACTTATATCTACATGTGTTGTCTTCTCTCACAGAATAATAATGATAATAGAAATAATAACAGCTAGCATTTATATAGTTTTCAGTTTTTACCAAGTAACTTCTATATGTTTTTTCATTTGACCCTCTTAATAACTACAAGAGCAAGGGGCTATTATTATCCACATTTTACTAATGAGGAAACGGAGGCTGAGAGAGCTTAAGTACTTCATCTAGGGTCATATAGCTAGTAAAAATCTGAAGAAGAGTTTGAATTCAGTTCTTCTTGATCTAAACTCCTTGGGGGAACAGAGGCTATTTCATTTTTGCTTTTGCATTCACATTGTGTAATACTTATCAGTTGCCTGTGTTGGTGGGGGAGAAGGGTGGAATGCTTTTTGTGGACTGCACAGATATGGTACATGGGGTTGACTACATATAGATGGAGGCATATTTTCAGTCACATGTGTCTCTTTTTTGGTTGTTTTAAGGCTGCACTGAGCTTCCATGTGAAATAATTTCCAGAATATGCAACTTCTGTTCAGTTGTGAACACCTGACCCAGAGCAGCAATAATATGTGTTCCTGTGGAGATTGCCATTTTCTGTTTCTGCATACAAAATCAACAAATGAAGGATACCATGTAGTGCCTTCCTGTAGCACTGCATGGAATGGTACCCTGGTGGCTGAAACATGTTAATTGCTTTTCAAGTATCTAAATGATGTGCTAACTGAGATGCCAGCCTGTGTCTGTTAGCTGGAATCTCCTCTTCCATTTTGGGAGGACATAAACCATGGGCCCTCTTGAACCCTGGAAGAAAAAACTCACTTTGTCCATCCTTAGACAGAGAATCACCTTGGCACAGCTACAAACTGTGCCTCAGGATCCTGGTATGAGCCGCCAGGACCTAGCCTCCCCTGTGGCTGCATCAACAGTCACATCAAGTGCTAATTGTTTACATTAGGCATTTGAACTGGGAAATTATATTGAATTGTTTCCAGCTGACTGAAAATGTAGTTCTTGATTCAGTCTTCTCTATTTGTTTTAAGGCTTTGATGAACAACAAAAGCAGTGGGGAATCAATTTGTCAAGAAAATTTCAGTACACATGTGAAAAGTAACTGACTCTAACCTGAATGATGGTTGAGTGTTTTTTAAACTTCCTGAAACAGTGTAGATGTGACCTTACATTTGATTTGTAGTGTTCAGTTTCTCTATTGTTCTTTACCTGGACACTTGAGAAAATATAGTTTGTTTTGTGGCAAATCACTTTAGTACAAGGTTATATACCAGATCTGCTCCATGATGTTTCTAGGGAGGGGAAAAAGAGAATAAATTTGAAGGGCATTCTCATTCTGTTAAAAAAAAAAAACCAAAACCCAGTTATCTTTCTATATAAGAAATTCAGAAAAATGCTAAGGAGCCCTAAAAGAGTTTCCACATTCATTTATATTACACAGTCAGTAGAGATGCACTGTTTTTTTTTCATCATTTCTCTTTAAAATTCAGTTTTCTTCCCTCTTCAGCTGTTTAAGGTGACATCAATAACAAGTGATTTGCTAAAGGTAATGATGTCATTTGAAAATGAATGCTCCCAAAGCTTTAAATGAGTCTAGCAGTGAGTGAATGAAAGCCTCTTATAATGTAGGCAGTATTCATCATCTTGTATTGTTTCCTGGGGGCTGGGAGATAAACAATCCTCAATCAGAGGAATGAATAAATTGGGTAGCACTTCTTTTGGGGTTATATTCATATGAATTACATCCATCCTTTCCTTGGTGAATTTAAGAGGTGATATCAGGGAGACTATCTCTCTGGTATCTTCTCAAAAGTATACAACTATATTATATATTATTTAAAACAAATGAGCTGTAAATGACCAAAGCTATGTAAAAGGTAACATCTTATGATTGCATTACTGTGTTTATTTTTGAGTTGATGCTTCTCCCCACCCACAAATATTTGAAGAAAGTCTCCCCACCAAAAGATACTAACTAGGAGAGGGTTTGCTCAAGGAAGGTCTTTCTTTTAAATATAGAAGGGCCGATGAATCAGGGAAAGACCAAGCAAATAGGCTCCATTTAGATGGTAACAGGAGCCATTTCTAAATTATTGGAGTAACTACTGTCTGGAGCCTCTCCTGGCAACTATCACTTCTGTTTCCAGACACTGTCCTATAGACTTCCTGGACATCAGCTTATAGATTGGGGCTAGAGGCCATGTATTTTTGCTTTTGCTCCTATACTTTGATCTAACCAATCCAACCTTGACTCCTCCTGAGGTACTTAACCCCTCATCATCCAAAGAGACTACTTTGAGATTTTCTAACCATTAGTGAACACTATAGATAGTCTGGCCCAGATAAAATAGCATGCTGTGGGCCTATTAACATAAGCACATTTGGTCCAATTCTACCCTTTAGGCTTCACAGAGCACCCACTGAAACTTCTATTAGCTAGAGGGAGAAAAAAAAATCTCCCTTCACTGCTTCTGAAAAATATTCTGAGCTATTCCTCTCCAAGTTTGCAAACTCCCAGCATCAACTTGTGCTTCAATTAACTATATTCTGACTCTTTACTTTTGTATTTGGAACATTCTCTGAGGTTTTCAAGAAATAAAAGGTTCCAAGGTGTCTTTGGAAGAATTGGACCAATTATTACCATACATTTCTTTTAAAGAAGGTCATAAGCCACCTTGCAAATATTATAAGTTGACTACGTAATGCATTATTATTTTGTCAGCAAATAGAATGAGGCATAGAGAAGAAGGAATTATTTTAAAAGGAACATATAAGGAGTAGCTATGAGCACCAGAAAATATTCCAGGAATCATCTCCCTGATGTGCTAAATCAAGCCAACAAGCATTTATTAAGCACCACTGTGCCAATTTAGAGCATGCATGCTGCTGACTGTGTGCCAACAGAATAATATTTGTATTATGTTGTTTCAGCTTCATATCCCATTCACCATTCACCCAGGCCATCTTACCATATGCCTACCACTGACCTGCTCCTTTCTACCTGGACAAGAAGCTGAGACCTGAACTTTCACATCTGGGTCTTACAGAATCCACACTCCAGTTTTAGGGGAAATTAATCTACTCATCATTAGAATTCTCATCCTAGGTCTCAATCCAGTTGATTGGTTACCAAGTATATGCAATATACTTCACTTAGCCCATTATATCTATTTACTAGCCCTAGACGATAGACCATGCTTCCTATTGATACCCTATTCAGACATCCATCCTGGCCATCTCACCATTTGTCATGCCAACCTCCCCTAACACACACACACACACACACACACACACACACACACACACACTTTCCAACTCCCCAGAACAAAACACTCCAACTAGAGGGTAGGGATTATCTTTTTTTTTTTTTTTTTTGGTGAGGCAATTGGGGTTAAGTGACTTGCCCAGGGTCACACAGCTAGTAAGTGTCAAGGGTTTGAGGCTGGATTTGAACTCAGGTCCTCCTGAATACAAAGCACTGTGCCACCAGCTGCCCCGGGATTATCTTTAAAAGAATGTATCCTCAGCTTTTAGTACAATGCCTGGCATATATTGAGAAGTTAGCAATTTTTTCTATTATTTGAATCCAGGATGACATCATAAGAACAGGTTGTGCCAGACTTTTTTTTACAGTATTTCTAGGATGGTATATTAACCATATTTGATCAATTTTCATTTTCTCACATAATGTGTGTCATAATGTGAACTCAATTTTTCCCTTCTCTTTCCATGTCCCTTCTTTTCCTATAGGTTAGATCTTCAGTCTTTCTCTATAAACTGGTTCTTTCCCTAATGACCTAAGTCTCTTCCATTCTTAACAAAATTTTCATTAGACCCTACAATTTCCTTAAGCTTTTATCTTGTGTTCTCCTCAGCTAAATTCCTTGAAAAATCTGTTTACACTCACTATCTCCACTTCCTCTCCTCTCACTCACTTCTCAACCCATTGCTATTTGGCTTCCAACCTCATCACTCAGTAGAAACTTCTGCCTTCAGATTTACTGAAGATCTTTTTTCCCCATATATATATATAAATATATATACATTACCTCATCTGATCCTCAAATAGAAGGCAAGTGCTATTATCCTCATTTCACAGATGAAGAAACTAAGAGAGAGTTAAATGAATTATTTTTGAGCCCACATCCATCTATCAATTAACTACCATACTCACTTTCTTCTGATGGTCTTATCTTTCTTGATCTCTCTGCTTCATTTGACACTATTGATTACATTCTTCCCTCTTAGATTTAGTTACACTACTCTCTCTTGATTCACCTTTTACCGATCTAGTTGCCCCTTCCCAGTCTCATTTACTGGCTCAACATTTATACAATGCCTCCAAACTATGGTTTCTCCCCAAGGTTCTGGCCCAAACCCTCTTTTCTTCTCCTTTTACCTCTTGAGTAACCTCAACAACTCCCATGATTTTAACTATCAGTGCTAACTTCCTTCCTTCTTTCCTTCTTTCTCTTTTCTCTCCCTCTCTCCATGTCATATCCTAGAGATCAGGGATTGGTTCATTCTTTATACAATATTTGTATCACCAGCATTCAGCACAGTGCCTAGCACATGTTAAATGCTTAGTAAATATTTGTCAATTGATTGATCAACAAGCCAGACCAAAGATCAGGATGGTATGAACCAAATTCTCTCTTATGAAGACTGGATTTCAGAGTATAGGAGCAGTATATAACTGAAGCAGTAGTCAGAGCTCCAAGATAGTCAGATTATTTGAAGTTCCTTATAACTATACTCTCACATCTCTGTGGTAGGTTGATAATCTGTTTCTCCACTGACCTATTGTGAATTTGTATGAAGAGAATCACTTCTAATTATCCTAATATTTATCCTCAATCCAATTTCTCCAATATATTTGTCTAATGGTTTTCCTGGATTTTCTAACATTGGTATATCTTCTTTAATAGGTGCCCCTGCACTCCCTCTGTTATTTTATTCAATTGCTTTTGAAAATGACATATATTTCCACGACCAGATGCTAGTCATGGGTTCTATACCACTAGGTTTTCATCCTTCTATATCAAATTGGCCTTTGTGGAAGAAAATAATTTTTCACTTGGCATTTAGCTAAAAACAATCTTTACTCTGCATTTAGCTAAGCTTTTCCAGAGACACTTTTATTGTTTTATGATCAATTTTCTTGGAGATCTGGGGCAATATTTTCCCCTGCTTATCAGTGAACTCTTTTCCTAAAGAAATTTCCAACTCACATTTATAGTAATCATGAAACAAAATATAAAAGCAATTTTTTAAAGAAAAAATATTAATACTATACTCTGTATTTTAGGAACACATCTGCCAGAAACAATTTTATCCAATTTAACAATGTTCTATATCCAAGTAGTTCTGGCCTGGCAAGAGAAATACTTAGACGAGCATGGTCTTTAATGCCCTAGGACAGGTCCCCACCACAAAAAGAATTTGAGGTAACATGTGTCATCATCTTTTTTAAAATAGTCATCTTGAAGGAGAAAATTTCCAACTTTAAAAAAACAGTTTTGTGAAAACATTTCAGAATAATTACTTAACAATAGATAAATCAAAACAAGATAGGAGGGGCAGCTACGTGGTGCAGTGGATAGAGCACTGGCCCCGGAGTCAGGAGTACCTGAGTTCAAGGCCTCAGACACTTAACACTTACTAGCTGTGTGACCCTGGGCAAGTCACTTAACCCCAATTGCCTCACTAAACAAACAAACAAACAAACAAAAAACAAAAGAAAACAAAAAAACCAAGATAGGAGATCCTCTTTGTACAAGTTTCTTTTCCCATCCTTAACTGATTTCCTTTAAAAAAAATAAGATGAGCATAATTTTATGGGAGAAGAGATAAACCAGGTAAGAGCTCAAGGCTAATTATTTAATTGATGATAATTTTTTTTGTGTGTGTGAGGCAATTGGGGTTAAGTGACTTGCCCAGGGTCACACAGCTAGTAAGTGTTATGTGTCTGAGGCCGGATTTGAACTCAGGTACTACTGACTCCAGGGCCGGTGCTCTATCCACTGCATCACCTAGCTGCCCTAATTGATGATAATTTGCAATTTCAGTAATTAATGTGATAATATCAGAATAAATCCCTACATTACCTTAGGACTGAGGGTGAGAAATAAAATGAGCCTACTGGCCCATACAGGTAGATAGCCACAGCTTTGGGATAACCAGTCAAGGGTACCGCTGTTTTTTTTTTTTTTTTTTGGGGGGGGGTTGTTTGTTTGCTTGTTTGTTTTTTTGTGGGGCAATAAGGGTTAAGTGACTTGGCAAGGGTCACACAGCTAGTAAGTGTTAAGTGTTTGAAGTCAGATTTGAACTCAGGTCCTCCTGAATCCAGGGCTGGTGCTTTATCCACTGTTCCATCTAGCTGCCCCCCAACCCATGTTTTAAGGGATAAAAGACACTCTCAAATTTAAACTGGTCAGAAATTCAAGGAAGATTTCCAACACAGGAACAATCACATTTTTACAACATCAATCCTTAATTTATATACCAAAATTTAGACCTTTGTCCTATAGGCTTCTACATCTCCATGCATTAGGATCCCTAGTTTCCCCTTTTATTACCCATACTATGTGCTTCTGCAGGCACAGGTTTTATCGATGACTTTTTTTCTTGAATACTGTCTTGAACCAGGAGAACATTGTACACGGTATCATCAACATTATGTGTTGATCAACTGTGCTAGACTTGATTCTTCTCAGCAAAACTATGGTCCAAGATAGTTCCAAAGGACTCATGATAGAAAATGTTCTCCAAATCCAGAAAAAAAAAAAAGAACAATGGAATGTAGATGCAGATTGAACCATACTATTTCTTTTGTTTTGGGTATTGTTGTTTTTCTTTTTTGAGGTTTTTCCTTTTTGCTCTGATTCTTCTCTTATAACATGACTAATGCAAAAATATGTTTAATGCTATTGCACATATATAAACCTATATCAGATTACATGCCGTCTTGGGGAGGGGGTGAGGGAAGGGAAGGAGGGAGAAAAATTTGAAACTAGAAATCTTGAATACTGTCTCTAATTAATTACTTCTTTTTTCTGTTATACTTCATCTTATGCTATATTGGTTTCTGACTTAACATGTGTTGGCAGTTTCCTCTCATTGCCTCACTTTGGGGTTTAAAATTGATGTCTTCAGACATATCTTTTTTGACTGACTCTTATAATAATACATCACAATAGCCCTCATTTCTAAAGTTTGTCCCCAATTAAGAGCTCATACTTCCTGTTTTCCTTTGTGGAAAAAAAAATCCAAATCCATTTACAGATACCATTTTCTTAGCCAATTTTTCCCTTTCCAAGTCTGCTTTTCTATTCTGAATCCCTTACTTTCATGTTGAAAACAACATCCACCTCTTTGAAATTCAACTTTATTCCCAGAACTTCATCTTTAGCAGTGCTTGTTGTTGTTACTGTTCCTCCCTATTGTACCATTTATTCTCTTGGAATGGGTATTGGTTGTCAACTTTGACAGCTCCCCTTCACATCCTGGATTGGTACACAGGAAAGGAAGCAGATAGCTGTATTATTGATGTCATGTTGACAAATAGCCACCTTAGTACACCCCTCAATAGGGAATAAGCAATCATCACCACTTATCTCATTTCTCTGATCATTACTAAGCTAGTGACATTTGTGAATCCATATAAGATCACAGGATGATAGATTTAGAGTTTAATGGGAACTTAAAGGCTATCAAATTCAACTTGCTCATTTCACAGATGAAAAAAACTGAGGCTCAGGAGGTGAAGTGACTAGACAAAGGCCACGTTGATCCTTTTTCCTCTGACTAGATCTCTGGTAGTTTTTCCACTAGAACACCTCTCTACCTCAGCTCTTTAAGAGATATTAATGTGCAGAATCAAACTGAAGTGCTGTTAAAATAGATTTGTTTGGATATGCATTATTCACATTGTACCCTATGCAAATTTGTTTTTAAAAAGATGAAATCAGTCTGGAAATTCAAATAGAAAAAAAAAAGTCTTTGTCTTCAAGAAGCTCACATTTTAATGGGGGAAGATCATTCATAAAAGGAAGGTGAAAAATAGAAAATAAGAATGGGAGGGGAGAGACGATATTGCAAAGGGGAGAAGGGATCTTCCGGGGTGAGGAGGCTGTTGATGCATGTTGAAGATAGAAGTTCAGAGGGTCAGAAGCAGAGCCCAGAGAGGAATGACACAGCGAACATAGCTGACTTTGGTTCTTCTTTAAAATGGAGATTCTGGAAGGAACTGACCAATCAGAGGAAGGGGCTTTAGAGATCTTCCAAAGTAAGAAGGATGGGGAAGAGGTTTTTATTTATTTTATTACTGTTGTATCTGTAATTATTATTATAATTTTAATTAATTTTACTTCCTTATAATCTCTTATCCTACATCATTACCCTTGCTACACTTTTACATTCTTTTCTTGAGACCAGAGGGAATTATATCTTTATTTTATATCTAGGATTCAGTTAACTGTTAGTATACATTTATTCAATTTTAAAAATTGTTCTCTTTTCTTTTTTTTTAATTTTTAAAGTAATAAAGTATTTTATTTTTTCCCGTTACATGTAAAGATAGTTCTCAACTTTCATTTATACAAGCTCTCCAATTTCAGATTTTTTCTCCCTCCCTCCCCTCCCTCCCCCCTCCCCTAGACAGCAGGAAATCTGATATAGGTTTATATATATATATATATATATATATATATATATATATATATATACACATAATAACATTAAACATATTTCTGCATTAGTCATGTTATAAGAGAAAAATCAGAGCAATGATGACAAACCTCAAAATAGATAAACATCAGCACCAAAAACAAAAGAAGTAGTATGGTTCATTCAGCATCTATACTCCACAGTTCTTTTTTTTTCCTGGATTTGGAGATACTCTTTCATCATGAATCCCCTGGAATTCTTCTGTACCATTGCATTGGTGAGAAGAATCTAGTCCATCACAGTAGGTCAACACACAATATTGATGATACTGTGCACAATGTTCTTCTGGTTCTGCTCATCTCACTCATCATCAGCCCACGAAAGACCCTCCAGGTTTCTCTAAACTCCTCCTGCTCATCATTTCTTACAGCACAATAGTATTCCATCGTATTCATATACCACAACTTGTCCAGCCATTCCCCAATTGATGGGCATCCCCTCAACTTCCAATTACTTGCCACCATGTAAAGAGTAGCCATAAATATTTTTGTACATTTTGGTCCCTTTCCCCTTTCCATGATTTCTTTGGGCAAAAGACCCAAAAGTGGTATTGCTGGGTCAAAGGGTATGCACAGCTTTATCGCCCTTTGGGCATAATTCCAAATTGCTCTCCATAATGGTTGGATCAGTTCACAGCTCCACCAACAATGCATTAGTGTTCCAATTTTTCCACAGCTTCTCCAATATTTATTATTTTCCTTTTTTGTCATTTTAGCCAATCTGATAGGTGTCAGGTGGTACCTCAGAGTTGTTTTAATTTGCATCTCTTTAATCATTAGAGATTTAGAGCATTTTTTCATATGGGAATAGATAGCTTTGGTTTCTTCATCAGAAAACTGCCTGTTCATATCCTTTGACCATTTCTCAATTGGGGAATGATTTGGATTCTTATAAATTTAATTTAGTTCCCTATATATTTTAGAAATAAGGCCTTTATCAGAAGTACTGGTCATAAAAATTGTTTCCCAGCTTTCTGCCTCCCTTCTAATTTTGGATGCATTGCTTCTGTTTGTACAAAACCTTTTTAATTTAATGTAATCAAAATCATCCATTTTGCATTTTATAATATACTCTATCTCTTGTTTGGTCATAAACTGTTTTCCTTTCCAAAGATCTGATAGGTAGACTATTCCTTTCTCTCCTAATTTACCTATGGTATCACCTCTTATGTCTAAATCATGTATCCATTTTGACCTTATTTTACTATAAGGTGTAAGATGTAGGTCTATGCCTAATTTCTGCCATACTATCTTCCAGTTTTCCCAGCAGTTTTTGTCAAATACTGAGTTCCTATCCCAGAAGCTGGAGTCTTTGGGTTTATCAAACACTACATTACTAGTGTCATTTACTACTGCATTTCCTGTGCCTAGCCTATTCCATTGACCCTCCACTCTATTTCTTAGCCAGTACCAGATAGTTTTGATGACTGCCACTTTATAGTAAAGCTCCAGGTTTGGTACTGCTAACCCACCTTCCTGTGAATTTTTTTTCATTATTTCCGTGGATATTCTTGATTATTTGTTTTTCCAGATGAATTTTATTATTATTTTTATAGCTCTATAAAATAATTTTTAGGTAGTCTGATTGGTATGGCACTGAATAAGTAATTTAATTTAGGCAGTATTGTCATTTTTATCATATTTGCTCTGCCTATCTATGAGCAATTGATATCTTTCCAATTATTTAGATCTGATTTGATTTGTGTGAAGAGTGTTTGGTAGTTGTGTTCATAGAGTTCCTGGGTTTGTCTTGGCAAGTAGACTCCCAAGTATTTTATATTATCTACTGTTACTTTAAATGGAATTTCTCTTTCTATCTCTTGCTGCTGGACTTTCTTGGTCATGTATAGAAATGCTGATGATTTATGTGGGTTTATTTTATATCCTGCTACTTTGCTAAAGTTGTTCATTGTTTCAAGTAATTTTTGAGTTGATTCTCTAGGATTCCTTAAGTATACCATCATATCATTTGCAAAGAGTGATAGTTTTGTTTCCTCCTTGCCTATTCTAATTCCTTTAATTCCTTTCTCTTCTCTGATTGCTAAAGCTAACATTTCTAGGACAATATTAAATAATAGGGGTGATAATGGACATCCCTGTTTCATCCCTGATCTTATTGGGAAGGCCTCTAATTTATCTCCATTGCATATAATACTTGCTGATGGCTTTAGGTAGATACTGTTTATTATTTTAAGGAAAGCTCTACCTATTCCTAAACTCTCTAGTGTTTTTATTAGGAATGGGTGTTGTATTTTGTCAAAAGCTTTCTCTGCATCTATTGAGATAATCATATGATTTTGGTTGGTTTTCTTATTGATGTGGTTGATTATGTTAATAGTTTTCCTAATGTTGAACCAGTCCTGCATTCCTGGTATAAATCCCACCTGGTCATAGTGTATTATCCTGGTGATCACTTGCTGTAATCTCCTTGCTAATATCTTATTTTAGATTTTAGCATCAATATTCATTAGGGAAATTGGTTTATAATATTCTTTCTCTGTTTTTGCTTTGCCTGGTTTGGGTATCACCACCATATTTGTGTCATAAAACAAATTTGGTAGAACTCCTTCTTCACCTATTTTTCCAAATAATTTGTGTAATATTGGAATTAATTGTTCTTTAAATGTTTGGTAAAATTCACCCATAAACCCATCTGGCCCTGGGGATTTTTTCTTAGGGAGTTCATTAATGGCTTGTTCAATATCTTTTTCTAATATGGGTTTATTTAAGGATTTTATTTCCTCTTCAGTTAACCTGGGCAGTTTGTATTTTTGTAAATATTCATCCATTTCATTTAGATTGTCAAATTTATTGGCATACAGTTGGGCAAAATAATTCCTAATTATTGATTTAATTTCCACTTCATTGGTGGTAACATCACCCTTTTAATTTTTGATACTGCTAATTTAGTTTTCTTCTTTCTCTTTTTTAATCAAATTAACCAATATTTTATCTATTTCATTGGTTTTTTCATAAAACCAGCTCTTAGTTTTATTGATTAATTCTATAGTTTTTTTTGGTTTCAATCTTATTAATTTCTCCTTTAATTTTCAGGATCTCTAATTTAGTATCTAATTGGGGATTTCTAATTTGTTCTTTTTCTAGCTTTTTAAGTTGCATGCCCAATTCACTAATCTCCTCTTTCTCTTTTTTATTCATGTAAGCATTTAGAGCTATAAATTTTCCCCTAATAACTGCTTTTGCTGCATCCCATAGATTTTTGTATGTTGTCACATTATTGTCATTCTCTTGGATATAGTTATTGATTGTTTCTATGATTTCTTGTTTGGCCCATTCATTCTTTAGAATGAAATTATTTAGTTTCCAATTGATTTTCATTCTAATTTTCCTTGGCTCTTTCTTACATGTAATTTTTATTGCATCATGATCTGAGAAGGATGCATATACTATTTCTGCCTTTCTACATTTGAGTATGATGTTTTTGTGCCCTAATATATGGTCAATTTTTGAAAATGTGCCATGTACTGCTGAGAAAAAGGTATATTCCTTTCTATCCCCATTCAATTTTCTCCAGACATCTATCATGCCTAACTTTTCTAGTAATCTATTCACCTCTTTCACTTCTTTCTTATTTATTTTTTGGCTAGATTTATCTAATTCTGAGAGGGGGAGATTCAGATCCCCCACTAGTATAGTATTACTGTCTAATTCCTCTTGTAACTCATTTAACTTCTCCTCTAAGAACTTGGATGCTATACCACTTGGCGCATACATATTTAATATTGATATTACTTCATTATCTATAGTACCTTTAAGCAAGATGTAATTTCCTTCCTTATCTCTTTTAATGAGATCTATTTTTGCCTGCACTTTGTCTGAGATAAGGATTACTACCCCTGTTTTTTTTACTTTAGCTGAAGCATAATATATTCTGCTCTAGCCTTTTACCTTTACTCTGTGTGTATCTCTCTGCTTCAAATGTGTTTCTTGTAAACAGCATATTGTAGGGTTCTGGTTTTTAATCCACTCTGCAATTCGCTTCCGTTTTATAGCAGAGTTCATCCCATTCACATTCACAGTTATTAGTACTGACTGTCTATTCCCCTCCATTCTATTTACCCCCTTTGTACTTCCCCCCCTTCTTTCACCCTATTCCTCCTCACTGACATTTTATTTCTTAACCCTGCCTCCCCCAATCTGCCCTCCCTTTTTATCACCCCCCTCTCTTTTCTTTACCCTTTTCTCCCTTGCTTTTTTCCTCCCTTCTACCAGTCCCCCCTTTCCCTTCCCGTTTTGTTTCCCTAAAGAATGAGTTAAGTTTCTTTATCCCAATGAACATATATGTTTTTCCCTCTTTGAGTCAAATCTAATGAGAATAGGGTTGAAACAATGTTCCCCCCTCCTTTCTTTCCCTCTATTGTAATAGGTTTTTTCCACCTCTTCATATGATATAATTCATCCCATTCCACCTCCCCTTTCCTCTCCTCCCTATAGACTCCCTTTTTAACCCCTTAATTTTTTTTTGTATCATCACATCAAAGACAATTTATATTTATACCCTCTGTGTAAAATCCTTCTCTCTGCCCAAATACATTTACATTTCTTAAGAGTTATGAGTATTATCTTCCTGTGTAGGGATATAAACAGTTTAACCTAATAGGGTAACCTTTTTTTTCCCCCTCTGTTTACCTTTTTATACTCTCTTGAATCTTGTATGTTGAGATTGAATTTTCTATTCAGTTCTTGTCTTTTCACCAGGAAAGATTGAAAGTCCCCAATGTCATTAAATGTCCATCTTTTCCCCTGAAAGAGAATGATCAGTTTTGCTGGGTAATAGATTCTTGGCTTCAATCTAAGCTCCTTTGCCTTCTGGAATATCATATTTCAAGCCTTGCGGTCCTTTAGTATTGAAGCTGCCAGGTCCTGAGCAATCCTGACTGTGGTTCCATGACGTTTAAATTGCTTCTTTCTGGCTGATTGGAGTATTTTCTCCTTCACCTGGTAATTCTGGAATTTGGCTACAATATTCCTTGGAGTTTTCCTTTTGGGGTTTCTTTCAGGAAGTGATTTGTGGATTCTTTCAATGATGATTTTTCCTCTGATTCTATGATATCAGGGCAGTTCTCCTTAATGATTTCCTGGAATATGGTGCCTAGATTCTTTTTCTGGTCATGGCTTTCAGGCAGTCCAATGATTCTCAAATTGTCTCTCCTGGATCTGTTTTCCGTATCAGTGGTCTTTCCAATGAGGTATTTCACATTTTTTTCTATTTTTTCATTCTTTTGATTCTGCTTGACTTATTCCAGGTGTCTCATGGATTCCTTATCTTCCAACTGTCCAATTTTAATTTTTAAGGCATTGTCTTCTTCAATGAGATTATGCACCTTTTTTTTCCATTTGGCCAAATGAATTTTTTAAGGCATTGTTTTCTTCAGTGAAATTATGCACTTTTTTCCCCCATTTGGCCAGTCAATCTTTGTGCTTCCTTTTCCAAGCTGCTGATTCTTTTTTCATAGTTTTCTTGTTTTGCTTTCATTTCTCTCCCCATTTTTTCTTCTACCTCTCTCAATTGATTTTTTTTTTTTTGGTGAGGCAATTGGGGTTAAGTGACTTGCCCAGGGTCATACAGCTAGTAAGTGTTAAGTGTCTGAGGCTGGATTTGAACTCAAGTCCTCCTGACTCCAGGGCTGGTGCTCTATCCACTGCACCATCTAGCTGCCCCTTCAATTGATTTTTAAAATCCTTTTTGAGCTCTTCCAGGAAGGCTTTTTGTTCTTGAGACCAATTCACCTTCCCTTGTGAGGCTTCAGATGTAGGCAATTTGAGGGTATTGTCCTCATCTGAGTTTGTGTTGGCTTCTTCCCTATTGATACAGAAGCTCTCAATGGAGAGGGCTCTTTTTTGCTTCTTACTCATTATTGCAGCTTATTTATTTATTTTTTCAGTTGAGATCTGCTCTGGGAGCACCAGGGTCCCTGTTTTGGGCTTCTTGTGCTGGGGTATAGGTGCTGTGTGACCGGCTTTTTACTCTGAGGCCTTTATAGTGTGTGTAGTTCACCCCTCCATACCACTTCCTGTCTGAGTGTGCTCGGCCAGGCGCACAATCCAATCTGTCCTGCTCGCAGCCCCACAGACAGCCTGCCCTCCCGGCCGGTGCAGATAGGTTTTCCCACTGTCCTTCTTGGCCACCAGATTTTTGAGCCAGGTTCCAGGGGCCTCAGTTGTTCAGCTGTGGCCCACAGCTTCTGCTAACTTACCCCAACCCCGTTGGCGCTGGGCTGCTGCCCTGCGCTGGGCCTCCCTTTTGCTTGAGTCAGACTGACCTTTTCCTGAAGTCTTCTAAATTATCTCTGGTTGGAAGACTGTGTCTCTCTGTCTCTTTGCAGGTTCTGTAGTTTCAGAATCCATCCAGAGGCTTGATTTAATGTTCTTTTTGAGGGAACAGAAGGAGAACTCAGGCAGTTTGCTGCTTCCTCTCTGCCATCTTGGCTCCGACCCCCAATTATTCTCTTTTCAAGTTATTGCATGGCGGTCTCTAGTTATTTCTATATTATCCTGTTTTTAATGCTTAATCCCAATGATCCACTTCCTCAGCATGCTCCACTAATATCATACGGACCTTCCCCATGTTTCAATTTTTTAAAAATTTGTTTGCAGTTATTTTATTTAAATATTACATTTTACTTTTCCAATTTCATATAAAAACAATTTTAAACATTTGTTTAATTATTTTTGTTGAGTTCCAACTTTTCTCTCTTCCTTCCTCCCCTCCCTTCTTCTTGAGAAGGCAAACACAGATTATACATGTTCAGTCATGCAAAACATTTCCATATTAGCCATGTTGAGAAAGAAAACATGGACAAAAATAAATAAAAAGAAAATAAAAATTATGGTTTGATCTTTATTCAGATTCCATCAGTTCTTTCTTTGGAGGTAGATAGCATCTTTCATCATAATCCTTCAGAATTATATTAGATCAGGGCAGCTAGGTGGCGCAGTGGATAGAGCACCAGCCCTGAAGTCAGGAGTACCTGAGTTCAAATCCGGCCTCAGACACTTAACACTTACTAGCTGTGTGACCCTGGGCAAGTCACTTAACCCCAATTGCCTCACTAAAAAAAAAAAAAAGAATTATATTAGATCATTGTATTGCTGAGAATAGCTAAGTCGCTCACAGTTGATCATCATGTAATATTGCTGTTACTGGGAATAATGTTCTCCTGGTTCTTATCACTTCACTTTTCATCATTTCATCTGTCTTTCCAAGTTTTTCTGAAAACATCTTGTCATTTCTTACAGCAAAATAGTGTTCCATTACCGTCATATACCAGAACTTGTTCAGCCATTCCTCAATTGATGGGTATGCACTCAATTTCCAATTCTTTGCAACCACAAAAAGAGCTTTTATATTTTTATACATATAGGTTATTATGCTTTTAAAATTTTTATCTCTTTGGGATACAGAGCTAGTAGTGGTATTGCTGGTTCGAAGGGCCTGCATAGTTTTATAGCTCTTGGGGCCTAGTTCCAAATTGTTCTCCAGAATGATTAGATAATTTCACAACTCCATTAAGAGTTTATTAGTATCCCAATTTTTCCACATCCCTACCAACATTTAAATTATCTCAACTAGCTTTTTAGTTGGTTTTCTAGCATTCTTTAATTACACCATCATATTGTCTGCAAAGAGTGATGGTTTTGTTTCCTCATCACCTACTCTAATTTCAGTTAATTTATTTTTCTTCCCTTATTTTGTGGTTAGATTTAGCTAGTTCTGAGAAGAGAAAGTTGAGGTCTCCAACTGGTACAGTTTTACTGTTGATTTCCTCCTGTAACTCATTTAACTTTTCCTTAAAGAATTTGGATTCTATACCTTTTGGTTCATATATGTTTAGCATTGATAATACCTGAGAAATCCTGAGGGCCTTGCCCTCTCAGAATGACTTTCTTTCTTTCTTTCTCTTATTCTTTCATTCTTTCTTTTCTCCATTCATTCATTTGTTTATTCATTCATTCATTTATTTATTTATTATGGAGACTTGGGAAAGGCCTTAGCTTAAAAAGGCCAAGGTCTTCCACTGCATCTGAGGGCCATTCCCAGTTGGTCTGATGAATATCTTTCCACTGGATCCAGATGGTTCTAGAGGAGAGAGTGAGGCTCTTGACTTTGCACAACTCTCCTTCACTTAAATCCAATTTACTGAAAGTCATGACATCACTATCACCTCCCAATGGCGTGGTTCTCTTTGAGAATGAAGGACAAACAATAACAACAACTTCATTGTCTAGTATAACTTTTAGCAAAATGTAGTTTCCCTGCTTATCTTTTAAAATTAGATCTATTTTTGCTTTTGCTTTGTCTGAGATCATGCTTGCTACCTCTGCTTTTTTTACTTCAACTAAAGCATAATAAATTCTACTCCTGTCCCTTACCTTTACTCTATACTTCAGATGTGTTTCTTCCAAAGAGCATTGGATTGTTGTTTTTAATCCACTCTACTATCTGCTCCTATTTAATAGATGAGCTCATCCCATTCCCATTCCCAGTTATGATTACTAACTGTGTATTTCCCTTCATCCTATTTTTTCCATTTATCTTTCTCTTTCCTTTCACCCTGTCCCTCCTCAAAAATCTGTTTTGCTGCTGACCATTGTCTCTCCTAAATGATGCTATTGACACCTCTCCTCTTATCCCCCTTCCCTCCTACTTCCTTGTAGGGCAAGACAGATTTCTATACTCCACTAAGTATCTATGTTATTGCCTCTCTGAAGCAATTTCAAAGAGAGCACAGTTCAGGCATTACCCATCACGTTGCTTTTCAATCTTACTCTCCACTCTAAAAGCTTTTACTTTTGTGTTTCCTGTGTGATTATTTGCCCCATTCTGCCTCTCCCTTATTCCTTTTCCCAGTGCATCCCTCTTTCTCATCCCTTAATTTTGTTTTTTTGAAATCTCCCTTCATGGTCAACTCACATCCATGCTTTCTGACAATCTGTACTCCTTCTAAATGTCATAATAATAATAAAGTTCTTAGGAGTTAAAAGTGTCATCTTCCCATATAGAAATATAACCAATTTAACCTTATTGAATCCATCATGCATTCTCTTTCTTGTTTACTTTTTTAATGCTTCTTTTGTTTTTGTATATTAATGTCAAATTATACAGCTCTAATTTTTTTCATCAGCAATGCTTGAAAGTCCCATATTCATTTTTTTCTCCTGAAAAATTATATTTATCTTTTCTGGATAAGTGATTCTTGGCTGCAATTCTAGTTCTTTTGCCCTCTGAAATATCATATTCCAAGCCCTCTATTCCTTCAATATAGAAGCTGCTAAATCTTGTTTTATACTGACTGTGGTTCCATGATTTTTGTGGGTTTTAAAAATTTTAATTGGCTGCTCGCAATATTCTTTCCTTGACCTGGAGCTCTGGAATTTGTCTTTATCATTCCTGGGAGTTTTCATTTTGTAATCTCCTTTAAGAAATATTTGGTGGATTCTTTCCATTTCTATTTTACCCTCTCATTCTAGGATATCAGGGCAATTTTCTTCAATAATTTCTTGAGATAGGACGTCTAGACTTTTTTTCTGACCATAGCTTTCAGGTAGTCCAATAATTTTTAAATGATCCCTTGTCAATCTATCAGTTGTTTTTACAATTAGATAGTGCACATTTTCTTCATTTTTTATTTTTAAAAATTTTCTTTTATTGTTTCTTGTTGTATCATGGAATCATTAGCTTCCACTTGCCCAGTTCTAATTTTTAAGGAATTATTATCTTCAATGAACTTTTTAAAACTTTCTTTCCCATTTAGCCAATTCTACTTTTTAAAGAGTTCTTTTATTTCAGTGAATTTTTGCATCTCTTTTTTGATTTGGCCAGTTCTGTTTTTTAACGAGTCCTTTTCTTCAGTGGATTTTTGTGCCTCTTTTGCCATTTGGAAAATTCTGTTTTTTAAGGTGCTATTTTCTTCAGTATTTTCTCGGTATTTATTTCAGTTATTTGTGCCTCCATCACCAAACTGTTGACTCTCTTTTCATGATTTTCTTGCATCATCCTTATTTATCTTCCCAATTTTCAAGAGGATAAAATAACATATTGTAAAGCACTTAACACAGTACCTGGCACATAGTAGAAACTTTATAAATCCTCCTTGTTATTAATTTTGTTTTCACAGAAAAATGTCAAGCAAGTTAACACTTAAGAATGCTTATTTCACAATGTTAAGAATCTATGATTTCATTGACATTAGTGCTTCCTTCTCTGATGTAGATTTTGGCCTCTCTAAAACTTCATTTTCCAAGTTAACTTGAGCCAAAAGGTTGATGACCTCATAGAAAAGATAGTTTCAAAACTCTACTCCCTCCAGAATGTCCTTGAGAATATCTATCACATCTTTTTCCTTCTCTACACTCATGCTAAGATTTCCCTGTTTCAAATCCATATCACCACTTGCCTGAACTATTGTTAGAGCTTAATATTTAGGCTTTCTTTCTCATTGGTCTAATTGGTTTCTTTCTAGTTGACATTTTCCAATTCGTCCTTCACTCAGATATGGAAACAACTAAGAGCACAAAGCCTAACTCACTATTTCTTTCTTCAAAAAGCTTCAGTGGTGGGGCGATTAGGTGGCAATGGGGCGGCTAGGTGGCACAGTGGATAAAGCACCGGCCCTGGATTCAGGAGTACCTGAGTTCAAGTCCGGCCTCAGACACTTAACACTTACTAGCTGTGTGACCCTGGGCAAGTCACTTAACCCCAATTGCCTCACTAAAAAAAAAAAAAAAGCTTCAGTGGCTCCCTGTTTCCTCTACAATAAAATATATGCTTCTTTGCCTACAAGTAAAGTTTTCCACAGTTCAGTTCTAACCAACATTCATAGCTTTTTATCACCTTATTCCCCTGAATCCATTCTACTGGGCTAGTTTCTCTGGGGAACAGTCGTCCTCTCACCTCTCTGCTTAAGCATTCATCTATGTTTGCCTTATACCCTTTTCTCATCAGTGCCTCTGCAAGTCCTTATCTTCATCTATGGTTCACTTATATGTTCTATTTATTGGTTCAGACATTCTGAAAAGCAATTTGGAACTATAGTTACTAAACTGTATTTAGTTACTAAACTATGTGTACCCTTTAATCAAAAGATAACATTCTTAGGCCTATACACCTAACTAGATCAAAGAAAGAGGAAAATAATCTATATGTGCAAAAATATTTACAACAACTCTTTTTGTCATAGCAAGGGAGTAGAAAAAAACAAAGGGAGTGGCTATCATCTGAGGAATGGCTGCACAAATTTTGGTATATGAATGTGATGGATTATTGTTATACCATGAGAAATGATAAAAAGGGGCTTCTTTTCCCAGAAGAAACCTAGGGGAATATGTTTGAAGTGATGCAAAATAAAGTGAACAACAGAATTATTAATATAACAACATTGTAAAGAAAAATGGTTTTGAAAGACTTAAGGAATCTGATCAATGCAACAACCAACCACTACTCTAGAGATAATAAAGGAAAGTACTCTCTTACTGAAAGAGAAGTGATGGACTCAGGGTGCAGAATGAGGCATGCAGGTTTGAAAATGGACAATAAATAGATTTGTTTTTCTGGACTATTTATTACAAGGGTTTTTGTTTTTGTTTTTCTTAGTTGGTAAGTGGAGAAAATAAAAGGGAGATTGCAATAATATTACCAGAAAAGAAGAAAAAATAATAAAAAAGAAAGAAGAAAATCAATGAAACATTGAAAAGAAACTGTACAGAAGAAAATCAGAATACGTTTAGAAGGAAACAGAAAATCAGGGGAGATTTGAAAGTAACATGTTGAATTTACTATATACCTGTTTCCAAAGATTTGTTCCTTAACTGTTTACTTATGAATCTATCTCCACTTTCACTTTCTCTTTACACAAATTAAAGTCAGTTGACCACCAAAATCCTTCCAAGGGAGAGAGACAGAAGGAGACAGATACACACACACACACACACACACACACACACACACACACACATTGTGAGGTTAAAATTGGATATTAGATCATAAATCTACCCTATCTGAGAAGACCCGATCCCGGCGCGCCAGGGGCCGCTACTGGCCTCACACCATCCGGGGGCACCTCTCAACGGTTTCACGCCCTCTTGAACTCTCTCTTCAAAGTTCTTTTCAACTTTCCCTTATGGTACTTGTTGACTATCGGTCTCCTGCTGGTATTTAGCCTTAGATGGAAAAGGCAAGGAGAGAACGAAAGTGGGGCTTTTTTTTTCCTGCTCCGCTGATCTCCTGGCTATGCTGCACAGACAGACGGGGACTGGAGTTTGACTCGGCCGGCTCTCGGTTAACAGCACGTGCTTGACTCGTTCTCTCGCCCCAAAGGTGGCCTTCCGCTTTTGGTGAGTTTTATATAGAATATAGACTAAGCCTAGACTTAAGACGATTTGTATTGTATTTCTACTTTCCTATCCTTCTAATCAACATCACCTTGTGACTACCATACAATAAAAGGTCTATCTAGAAAACCAGAAGCTTCTTCCATTTACTAGTCTGGGAGATAAATTAAGGGAAAGGTTAAGTAGGGTAGATTTATGATCTAATATCCAATTTTAATCTCACAACATACACACACAGAAACACAGAGACCTCTGAGACAGAGAGACACAGACAGACAGACATACACACACACACACACACACACACACACACACACACACACACACACACAGCTGCTTCAGAGAGAATTGACCTCTTTTTGATTCCCATAAGAGACCATAACATTGGAGAACCATTTCCCTAGACTAGAAAGCCACTGAAGAGCAAACAAGCCTCATAAAGAGAGAAGAGGGAACTGGTGCCACAATTA
This sequence comes from Dromiciops gliroides, assembly GCF_019393635.1. Taxonomy (NCBI): domain Eukaryota; kingdom Metazoa; phylum Chordata; class Mammalia; order Microbiotheria; family Microbiotheriidae; genus Dromiciops; species Dromiciops gliroides. The sequence continues at coordinate 554,973,857 of NC_057861.1, forward strand.
CTGAAGTGGCATGACACTTTTCTAGCAATTAAACTGAGATCCCACAAAATCTTACCAGTGGGGCTTGATCAATATGTATTTCTATAAACTGAGCCCCATACTATCCACACCTGGGACCTTTATTACACATACATTTTAGTGCCATTGGATCCCTTTTGCCTGTGCAGGAAGGTCAGGAATGGCTCTCAGCAGGTACCTTCTCTAGATGTCTTCATTCACTAGAGAGTTAGATGCCTTGCCTATCTTACAAGGCATGCTTCATATTGTTTGTAGGTGCTTGTTGCCCTAAAGCTACATGTGAGCTTCTCTCACTTATGTTACAATTAGAGAAATGTATATATCTATTGGCCTGACCTTGTTCCTATGCCATGATTGAAGTGGGGGAAGAATTATAATACATAAACAATTCCATAGTCTATCCTTCTGCTGCAAAAGGGAGATTTCATGGGCAGAGCTAGCAAAAATATTTCTTATTTACTTATCTGTATAATATGTGTACATGTTTTTCTCCTCAATATAAAACTTCTTAAAGGCTTGGACTGTTTTGTTTCTGTCTCTCTGTCCCCAGCCTAGGACATAATTGTTGAATCAAACTGAAATTGTTTGACCTAGACATACTGAATTTAAATGAAAGTAATACAAGTATGTAAAATTGATTCAAACTCAGGTACCCTGGCTCAAAATTCAAGTCTTTTTCACTGCCTTTCTCAAATGTCTAGAGTTACTGTGAATTACTTATTGTATGTGTATTTCCCAAGATGATGCTACAACTAACTATTTGTTGTTATTCATAGGTGTATGTGTAGAAAGCAAGACCATATAGGTGCTTAATAAGCAGAATTAGGGAATCTAGAGCTAGAAGGGAACTTGGAAATCATCTATTTCTACACCTTCATTGTTTTTTCCTTAATCAGGTACTACTCTCTTTTCCACAACCTTCCAAATTGAAAAATCTAAAAATGAAAAATAAAATTCTCAATACATAGATGCATAGTCTAGGAAAATAAATTCCCATACTGGTCATGATTGCAAAGGTATATACCTTACTGCATTTTAAATTTATTACCTCAAGCCCTTCATTTTATAGATGAAACTGAAGCCTAGAGATTTGAAGAAAAATGATTAAAGGACAGAGATAGTATGAGATCTGAGGTTGAAATTCACGTTTTATACCAGGAGCTAGTGGCATTTTTGTTGTTCAGTCATTTCAGTCTTGTCTGACTCTGACCATTTCGGGTTTTCTTGGCAAAGGTACCAGAGTAGTTTGCTACTCTCTTCTCCAGATCTTTTTACAGTTGAGGAAACTGAGGCAAACAGGGTTAAGTGATTTGCCTAGGATCATACAGCTAGGAAGTATCTGAGATCAGATTTGAATTCAGGAAGATGAGTCTTCCTGACTCCAGGCCAGGTACTTTATCCACTGGACCACCGCTCATTGTTAGTCATTGTTAATTGCTCATCATACTTTGCTTCATTAATAGAACAAATACATACATCATACTCATCTGGCTTGACCTTCAGTTATCATCTACAACAGCTTTCCTTAGACTCTGTGACTGTTGGCTACTCTACTTGTTAGAGTCCTTCTAAAGTTTTTCATCCAAAAGAACACCCCCTTTTCCTCATTGCTGCATGTTAGACTGTTACTGTTTCTAGCCATCCATGGTTATATCATGTTACTTGAAGTCGGTTTTTCCCTCCTCCTGCCTAATTTACTTGTAATTATCCTACTTCTATCCATTGTACTTAGGTATCTTATAATTACATTTTATTGGTATATGTTCAGCTCACCATATAGGGATGAAAATCACTTCATTGATGACAGGCTAGTTTTCAAGAGATCATCTTAGGGGATATTGTCCTGCTACTTAGCATTCAGTAGGTTGATTCTGAAACTTCCCAAGAAGTGGGATGGATTTATTATCCCTGGTAAAACTAGGTCTCTCACACATTGAAGAGGTTAGAAAACAATATTATTTTTAGATAAGAACTTTGGTCTAGGGCTTGATGCTATAGTGGTACCAGATTATTTGTCTCCCAAAGGTTCCACTGCAGTTTTTAGGACTACTACCCTCGATGGGTTTACAACAATATTGCTCATGGTTCAGAGTCTCAGGCAGCACAAATAAAGCATGAGACATAAAAGTTATGATTCTACTATGTAACATTTACAACCAAGTTTTTACTAAGTGTGTGAATAACTTATTCATCAGCTGAAGTTATTCACTTTTGACCAAAAATGAAATGCTCTCCCTTGGAGAAATGAAGGTGCTTTGAAATTCTCCAAGAAGTTTTTTGGGATTTGGGTTTGTTTTTAGTTTTAAGTGAAGTCTCCAAGTGCAGAGTTTCTGTCAGAAAAGTAGTCTATAATGCGATGGTAATCCACAGTTGGATGGCACAATGGATAAAGTAGTGGACTTGGAAGCAAGGAGACCTGAGTTATGGGGCAGCTAGGTGGCACAGTGGATAAAGCACCAACCCTGGATTCAGGAGGAACTGATTTCAAATCTGGCCTCAGACACTTGACACTTACTAGTTGTGTGACCCTGGGCAAGTCACTTGTTGCCCTGCAAAGAAAAAAAAAAGACCTGAGTTAAAATTCAGGCTCAGATAGGAACTGTGTGGCTCCCAGGCAATTACTTAACCTCTGTCTTCCTCAATTTCCTTATCTGTAAAATGAGGGTAATAGAAACACCTATTTCCCAGGGTTGTTATGAGGATCAAATGAAATTATATTTGTAAAACACTTACCATACTTTAAAGCACTATATACATGTTGATTATCTTCTTCCTCATCAGCTCTTTGAAATGAAATACTGTCTTGTGCTTCTAGGACAACTCATCTGAATGTGCTAAGTCCAATATAAATATTTGTTGAACTGGACCTAGTGTCAGCAATTTGGCAGCCTAACACAGTCACTGTGGCCTTAGATTAGAATATAAAAATAGTTTATAGATCTCAAATTTGTGTTTTCCCTATTTTTAAAGTCTGTTCTCATTTCTTACATTTTCCTATAGCACTTTATCTGCATCTCTCTTTAATCTTATCACCCTGTACCATATTACTAGCACATAGTAGGCACAATATAAATGCTACCTATTAATATTATTATTATTACTCTATATGTTTGTGTAATATGCCAGGAATAGAATGTAAGCTCTTTGAGGGCAGAGATTGTCTTTAAAAAATGTTTGGTATCTTTAGTGCTGTCATCTGAATGTTGGTTAAATGAATGAATGATGGCTCATTTATCAATAAAATTATAAACAAAATGTTGAAATGCTGATGAAAAGTTAATTCATGATGAAAACTTAAAGAGAAGATGTATTTAAATTTGAATGACAAAAAATACTCAGAATTTCTCAGTTTTCTCACATTAAATCCCCCATATTAGATTGGTATTTTACTTTATTTTTTGATTTTTTATGTCCAAGTAAAAGATTGAGTCAGGAAATTTTTTTAATGTTTCAGAGAAAGGAAGGGAGGCAGAAGAATCAAATGTCATATATTAATAATGATACTTATATTAACATTTTTACTCATTCCCGATCTTGCCCAGTGACAACCCTAATTTTTCATTCAGCACTTTCATTGTCCCCTCAATTCAGGCCTTATTAAGGATGTAGATCTGCAAGGTAAAACATTCTATCTGATTTATAAGTAATTGAGCTTAAGAGACTTTTGTTACTAAAGTGACCTAAATTTATAGCTTTGTGAAATTTGATGGCCTCTTTCCCAGAGACTCTTGGGTGTTGATCCTTTGTCCTCAATTTAATTTTGAGAAATGATGTCTGTAACAGATAGCTACAGTGAATCTACTATTCCTTTAGATGAGGAAAATGTGACAGGAAAGTATGTGAAGAATAGTGGATGTGGATTTGCTGATGAAACAAAATAGGGAAGCATGTGACAAATGCCAAATATCATATAGTCCTGGCACTATAGATTGTACTAAAATCATATGGCTCTTCTATTACCCAGATATTTTCTGGATTAAGAAAAATTCAGAATATTAACTTTGGAGAAAATATATTCATGGAAGGTATCCAATTTTCATAGTGGTTAGAGCATTAGACTTGGATGTCCTGGGCAAATAACTACCTGTCTGCCTCAGTTTCCTTATCTGTGAAATGAAGATAATATTAGCACCTACCTTCTCAAGATTGTTGTGAAGATAAAATGAGATAATAATTACAAAACAATTTGCAAACCTTAAAGCGTCATATAAGTGGTAGCTATTATTTTGTTAAGTAACAAGTTCTTATTCACTACTTACTGTATGCTGGACTCTGGAAAAAGCAATGAGGATACAAAGAAAGGCAAAATCAATCTCTGACCCAAATGAATTTATATTCTAATGGAGAAGACACCATTATCTATTAGTACTGCAATGCCCCAGTGGATTCATGAGATAGTTAGGGAGTACAGTGGACAGACCGCTGTACCGAGAGTAAGTAAGATCTGAGTTTGAATATGTTTTCAGTGACGCAAGGCAAGTCACTTATCCTGTCTGCTTCAGTTTCTTCAACTGCAAAATGGGGATAATAATGCCACCTACATCACAAGGTTGTTATCAGGATCAAGTGATATAATAATTGTAAACACACTTGGTACAGGGTTTGGCATGTAACAAGCACTAAGCATATGTTTATTTTCTTCTCTTGCCTTCCTCTTCCCAAAAATGTGGACATTCCCTCCAAAGCAGATCACAGTTCATCTGTGCCTACCCATCTTGAAAGACTCTCATGTATATCTGCATAAATTAGCCAGATTGAACTTTCCCAAAGTGTGAGGGGCTTTATATGTATTTTCATAATGTTGTATGATTATCATTGGAACAAGCAGGCTTGTCACTTGTCTCTTGATCTCACTGAGACTAGCCTACTTCTTTTTTGTCTTTTCACACATTTCTCTGATAACATCATTTATGCTACTTCTCCCTCTTAATACATCATTTATAAAGCATCACAATTCCCTTACACTGGCTAATGCCTTCTTATTATCCTTTGAAAGATTCTTGATTTCCATTCTTTGAAGACTGAACTTTCAGTCCATGATGTGCAGCCATATAACATCATAGGAATATGTGGGTGTTTAAAAGACAGGCAGTTGTTTCAGTGAAGAACTTGGGAGTGTCTAAAAGAACTGTGCAGTTCCCCAAAAGTAGGCTAACCTATTCTCTTCTAGTTTAAATTTGTGTTTAGTACATTGCCAATTTTTAGTGTCTGTTCCAGACAGATGTGCCAATGAATAGGTTCTATATGTTATCCATTAGTTCCGTCCCATCCAATTAAATTCAGTAGAGATTTATTAATCATTGTGGTTGGTACAGGGGACACTAAGACATAGCATTAAAGAAATGGCTTGTGTAAATTTAAGAGAAGTAGTGATCAATAAGACCCAGAAAACATCACCAAGAATAAATTATAATAGTGTAAATCCATTGCCTTTAAAAAACAACAACAGGTCAGCAAAGCATTTGACAAATTTGGGTATAGAATTGGTTATTATAGTAGATGGATTTCTAACTGGCACAATACCATAGCCAAAGAGTAGTCATCATGGGTCAATGTCAACTACAAGGGGGAACTTCCAGTGAAATTCCCTTGGTCTTGTGATTTTTAATATTTTTGGCAAAGACATCTGGGTGGTGTCATGGATACAGTGCTAGACTTGGAGTCAGGAAGACCTGAATTCAAATCTTCCCTTGAACCTTTAACTAGCTATATCCTTTAACTTCCTTATCCTTGGTTTTCTCATCTATAAGACTGACTTGATAATAGCATCTGATTTACATAGTTGTTGTGAGGATAAAATGAGATAAAATATGTAAAGCACTTTGCAAACCATAAAGTACTATATAAATGTTATCTGTTTTATTAATAATAATAATGCCTAGGGTGTTGATATAGATCACATCTTTATCAGATTTGGAGATGAAAAGGTGGGAAGATCTAAAAAATCTCACCAGGGTAGAATTATGGATCAATTATAAGAAGAATAGATCCATTAGATAAGCATGTAGTGCTAAACTTAGATTAAAATAAACTCAACTTCTCAAGAACAAGATGGGTGAGGGATGGCTGGGCAACAATTCATATGACAGGGGGCAGCTAGGTGGCGTAGTGGATAAAGGAATTTTTAATTTTTATTTATTTATTTATTTTTGGTGAGGCTATCAGGATTGAGTGACTTGCCCAGGGTCACACAGCTAGTAAGTGTCAAATGTCTGAGTCTGAATTTGAACTCAGGTTCTCTTGATCCCAGGTCTGGTGCTTTTGGGTGGGGGGGAGTGGGGAGACAATCTTTTTTTTTTTAATTAAATCTTTATTTACTTTCTTATTTAGCAGAATATCTAGATTACTTATTAAATTAATTAATTAACAAATCGTTATTTAACAAAGCATGGAGGTACTTATCATATCTTAAAAGTTTTGTTTGGGTCCAGACTACCTTTCTGTCAAGTCTAGAGAGCCCAGAACCTGGTTCTAGAGAAGGGAGAGGACAAGTCCCAAACACTCCCTTGTACAGGTTGAGGAAAGATTATAGGAGTCTGGGATAATCCTCCTCCAAATCCAGTCAATCCCATTCTTTTTTTTTTTGGCAGGGCAATGGGGGTTAAGTGACTTGCCCAGGGTCACACAGCTAGTAAGTGTCAAGTGTCTGAGGCCGAATTTGAACTCAGGTACTCCTGAATCCAGGGCCGGTGCTTTATCCACTGTACCACCTAGCTGCCCCAATCCCATTCTTGGGATCTGAGACCTGGACTTTTCCCACCTCACCTATACTAGCCACCTGAGTCATCACCTCAGCTCAGCCTCCAGTATTGGATATTGTAAAAAGATCATCATCTCCTAGGGTGTAGTTTTGCTATCAAGAAACTCTAAAGAAATTAAAGGGCTTTTAGTTGCCTAGCAAAACCTTTAAGATTTGGGGGAACTTGATTAGGGTGTTTTGTTTTTTTTTTTAACACACTCACTAAATCCCTTGTCTGGGACAAAACCCTTAAAAAGTGTAATGGCTGGAAAAGACTATAGTGTTCTTTCAGAGTTGAAGTTTTCAATTATGTAAGGAACAAGCTCAAAGTCTCTTTAAGCTTTGGAAGGGGTTAAACCTCCTCTCCTTTAGAACTTTGAGCATAAAAGCAGAAAGTTTTAGTGGTCCTTCATATCTGAGACAGTTAGTTATCTGAGTTTTTCTGGCTACTGATGAATCTGGCCATTTTTTGTTCAGTTGGAGAATGTTGATTATGATTTGAAGTAAGTAGAGATGGAGCAGTCAGGGTGGAGGCAAGTATGGGTATACATTTTTTATTGGCCCCCAAACCTCATCATCCTTTTGGGAAGTTACCACATTTACATAGATTAATCATGATCTGAGTTGATCCTTGGATTTTAGGATAGTTCCACTTGGGAGTTCAGAGAGAATTTTTTTTTTTGTTTGAGTATACTCAATATAAATACTTAATATAAGTGGCTATAGCAATATGGTAGCCCCCAAAGTTCATGAAATATTAAGCTGCATTAATTGAATCAGGGTCCAGAACAAGTTTCTAGAACAAGGAAGGTGATGATCTTCCTGTACTCTAAGCTAATCAGACTGTATCTGGATTGTGGAATTCAGTTTGGGGTGCTATATTTTATGAAGGATATTTATAAACTAGACCATATATAGAAGCAGGGGAGTAGGATGAGGAGACCAAAGATCATGCCATGTAAGAACTGAAGGAACTAGATATATCATTACATTTTTGAAGAGCTGTCATGAACAAGAGATATTAGACTTATTCTACTTGGTCCTAGAGGACAGAATTAGTTTAATGAGTAGAAGCCAAAGAGATGAAGATGTAGGCTTAATGTGTGGAAGAACTTCATAACTAAAATAGTTTAGCAGCCTCTTCTGACTATCTATCTCTACCTCTTCCCCACTATAAACTTGAACTCTTCCCCTGGGTCTCTGAGTGCTCATAGGTGAGGCATTGCTTTATTTTATCAGGACCCAGGCCTGTACATTTGACCTATTTTCACTCCATTCCATGTTACTGCATGTTTCATCCTGCACCTTCTCCCTTTCATCTCCACTTGTCTTCCACAATTAGAAGGTAAGCTCCTTGAAGGCAGGAACTAACTTGCTTGCTTTTGTGTGTTCTGTGCATAGTGTCTAGCATGTAGTAAGTGCTTAATAATGGTTCACTCAGTATCTATCTCTCTGCCAATCTAGCTATCCAGTAATCCATCTACTGTTTGTCTGTCTGTCTGTCTGTCTGTCTATCTATCAGCTATTTCTGTCTGTCTGTCTGTCTGTCTGTTTATCTATCTAGAGGATACCACCTTAAATTAGGTCTTGAAGTAGAGGCTAGAAGACCACTTCCTCAAATTATGGTAGAAGAGATTTCTGTTCAATTATGGGTTAGGGAGAAGGTGATCTTTGAGATTCAACAACTCTGTAAGGGTCAAACAAGTAGTTACAGGAAGAGAACAGTAGGGAAAAAAACAACAGCACCCAGAAATGGCTCCTACACTGCCTCCCACTTTTAACCTGAAATTCATTCTATTTCCTTTACCCTTACAGTGCTTTTCCCCTCCCCTCAAACAATAGATGCATGATAGGTCACTAGGGTAGCATTTCATGGATTGCTATTACAGATGTTTAAATATCCTCTTGGAGACATTTAATGACCAGTTAATGTAGTGTGAAGGACCCATACAATTATGGCCCACTAAGTCCCTTTAGTGAGTATTACTGACTTGTGAAAGTTCATCATTTATTTAATCAAGTTTAATTTCACTAAGCCTACAAATAGAGTTTCAGGACAAACTTAGTAAATATTTTCTCCTGAAGTCACTTTCTTTTTCTTCTTCTTTTTTTTCCAAATTTTAACTATGTGATTGTTTCTTCATATTTACATATGGATATATACACAGAAATTTAGAGCTAAAAAGGTGTTTGGAAATCATCAAGGTCAACTTTCCTCATTTTAGAAGTGGGGAAAGGAAAGCCCAGAGAGAAGTGACCTGTCATATTTATCCTTTGTTCCCAAAGAGGATCATGATATTGTAGTGATGTCATGATTTACACTGAATTGGATTTAAGTGAGGGAGGGTTGTGTGAGGTCACCAACCTCACTCTCTCCTCCAGAGAAATCTGCGTTCAGTGGCAAGATATACATCAGGACACCTGGAGATGGGTCTGGATGTTTAAGGTAATTGTGGTTAAGTGACTTGCCCAGGGTCACACAGCTAGGAAATCTCCAAGGTGAGATTAAAACTAAGGTCCTCCCAACTTCAGGGCCAGTGCTCTATCCACTGCACCAACTAGGTTGTAAGTGACAGAGGCAGAATTCAAACCCAGGTCCTTTAATTCAAAGTCCTATGGTCTTTCCACTGCAATATATTATCCCCATGCATGGAAGATAATTAATTCACATGTATCTATATAAAGAATAGTATGCCTTTTCTTTCAATCTTCATTTAACTAATTTATTACTATCAATGAGATACTAATATACAACTCACGTTGCCCATTATTGTCTGTCATTCTCAATATATGACTGACCTACCTCTTTTTTTCTGGTCAACATGCCCTCCAAAAAATGTCTCTTTTGCCAGTTATCATATACAAGGTATTGTTACTATATCTGATTTCTTTCAGTTGTTCTCTGAGGCACTAATAACTTTTATTTTTCCATAGTCAAGGTCTTCTATGATCAACAGCCATACAGTATCATTGACAGAAAAGTGGGGTTAAAAGATGGGTTTTTGTAGTACCAAGCAGGCAAGTGAAAGCATGGCACACTTTTTCAGATGTAATATAATTATGCTTCAATCTGTACTCTGTGTCTATCAATTCTTTTTCTGGAGCTAGATAGCTCCATTGTAATTGCCTTGGATCATTGTATTGATCATAGTAGCTAAGTCTTTCACAACTAGTCATTATTACAATATTGCTAGTATTGTGTACAATGTTCTGATTCTATTGACTTCATTTTGCATCAGTTCATATAAGTCTTCCCAGGTTTTTCTGAAACCATCCTGCTCATCATTTCTTATAGGCCAATTGTATTCTATTACACTCATATACCACAACTTATCCAGCAATTCCCCAAATGATGGGCATCTCCTCAATTAACAATTCTTTTCAATGACAAAAGAGTTGTTATAAATAGTTTTACACTTTAGGAACAATCTCTTTTATTTTATTTATTATGTTATATATTATTAGTGGATTTAATTGAAGGCCTTTAGTATTCTGGAAACTGATATAATTAGTACAATGTTCTGTAGAAACAAGAGAATCCTACTATCCATAGATACTCCATTTTTCATGTAGACTTTTTATGTAAGACATATACTATGACAGTAGCAAACATCTTAGATTGAAATGTCTCAATGTTTTATATCTTACTTTAAATAGTTATCAGATTGCTGAACAATTATGTCCAGAGTCACATTTTCCATAGTTTTGTCTATTTTTATATAGATATGAGGAACATCTTATCTGAGGAGAGGGTTTTAAGGCTGTATTTTCTTCATTTAAAAACATTTCTTTTTTATTATGAATAACAATAAATATAAACAAATGCAAACAGTAAAATTTAGAAACAAAACCAAAAGGGATAATATACAAAACTTTGCTAACAATTATATGAAATTCATTTTCCCTCACTAGGTACATTGTGGATTTTTAAAAATTTTGTTTTTTAAATCATTTAAATTTACCATGATAGTTTCTTTCTTTCTTTCTTTCTTTCTTTCTTTCTTTCTTTCTTTCAGTGAGACAATTGGAGTTAAGTGACTTGCCCAGGGTCACACAACTAGTAAGTGTTTAGTGTCTGAGGCCGGATTTGAACTCAGGTCCTCCTGAATCCAGGGCCAGTGTTCTATCCACTGCACCACCTAGCTGCCCCTACCATGATGGTTTCAACTATCTATCCTATGGGCACCTAGGTGGCACAGTAGATAAAGCACCTGTCCTGGAGCCAAGAAGATTCATCTTCCTGAGTTCAAATCTGACCTCAGACACTTAGCAGATATATGACTCTGAGCAAATCCCTTAACCTTGTTTGTCTCAGTTTTCTCATCTATAGAAATAGCTGGACTAGGAAATGGCAAATCACTGCAATATCTTTGCCAAGAAAACCCCAAATGGGATCACAAAGAGTTAGACACAACTGAAACAACTCAACAACAATACTTCTCCTATTTAGCTTATTTCTCTTGTTTGTTATTATTTTAAATGTTTTATTAACTGTCAATTTTCTATTTTATTTTTTAGGATCATGATCACTTCTCTTCACCACCCTTCTAACTCCTCTCCCCAATAAAAACCCTTGACACTTACTAGCTTTGTGACCCTGGGCAAGTCACTTAACCCCAATTGCCTCACCAAAAAAAAAAAAAAGTACATTATAACAAAGTGAATTCACACATTGGTTATGACTGAAAATGTAGATATTCTGAATTTATCATTAACCTCGTCAGGTGACTGGTGATAAGCATGATTAATCACTGATTTCCTGGAGTTGGTGGCTTTATCATAGTTCTTAAATTGTTCAAAGTTGTTTATTCTTTGCAATAGTGTTGTGTAAACTGTTTTCCTAATTTTGTACCTGTTATCTTGCATCAGATCACACAGGTACTCCAAGTTTTCTCTCAATCTGTCTCTTTTGTCATTTTGTATAGTAAAATAATATTAAAAATAATACTCTATCATGTTAATATACCTTAATTTGGCCATTTCCCAAATGATAAGCACCTATTTTGTTTACAGTTATTTTCTACAACAAAAAGTACTGCCAAAAGTGTTTTTTGTACATATGGTTCCTATTCTTCTTTCTTTGATCTTTTTAGGGTATGAGCCTAGTATCAGTACCACAGTTTAGTGACCAGGATAGTATTGTTTTCTGGAATGGTTATAACACTTCACAGCTCCAGCTAACAGTATGTTAGTATGTCTGTTTTTTCACAGCCCCTCCAACAATTGTCATTTTCCTTTGTTGTCATTTTTTGAAAATCTGACAAGTTGTAGGTAGAACTTCAATATTGTTTTAATTTATATTTCTTCTATTATTAGTAACTCAGAGAATTTGTATGCATTTGTCGATAACTTGTCTTCTCTTGAGAACTTCCTATTCACACTTTGACTATTTTGTGGAGAATAGATTTTGTTTTTCTTATGTCTTTGTATCAGTTACATATATATCCTAGATATCAGATCATTAGCAGAAAAATTTACTACTAAGGCTGTTTTCCCCATTTAACTTTTTCCTCTTCTTTTCCCTTTAATTCTAATTTTGCTTATTCAATTAAAAATTATTTAATTGTTTGTTTCTTGATTATGATCATCTCTATCCTTTTTAATGAAGAATACTTCAACGTAGTTTTTAAAGGCATCTTCTCTATTCCTCTAATTTGTTTATGATGTAATTTTTTATAGCTAAATCTTTCATCCATTTGGGACTTATTTTGTGTGAGATGTTCAATTAAACTTAATTTCTTCTAGAAGACTTTCCAGCTTTTCCAGCAGTTTTTGTCAAATAGTGAATCCTCACTCCAGTAGTTATAATCTTTGGGTTTATTGAACACTGTAATACTGTGTTTGATAACTTCTGGGTCTTGTGAACATAATCTGTCCTATTGATCAATTTTTTTATTTTATAACTGTTGGTACACACTACTTTTGATGCTTAATATTTCATAGTATAGTTCCAGGTCTATTGCTACTAAACCACATCTTTTCATTATTTCCCTTGAAATTTTTTACTTTTTGTTCTTCTAGATGAATTCAGTTATTATTTTTCTAATTCTACAAAGACATCATCCTTTGTAGCCCTGGAAATCATACTGGTCTCAGGCCTTTTCCATAGCACCCTCAATGTATCAGTGGTGCCCAGACTCTGAATTGGCCCTGTCTTCTCTTATTTTTTATTTCTCTAGGAAATGAATAGTTGTGTCTTCTATCTGCATTTCTAACCCAGTTGGCTATGATTGGAATCAGGCTTTGGGTCCTATACTACTGTAGCTCAGGATGGCTTATGACTCCCAAAGTTATAAGAGCTCTAACTGGCTGATCCACAGGCTGACTCCAGGCCCACTGGTAAGAGCTCATGCCGACTTCTCTGGCCCAGCTCCTCTCCCTACCTTTGTAGGTTTCCTCATTTATCTACACTCAGGCTGGCTTTTCTGTTAAGATTCCTCAATCCAACTCCACCTGCTTCTGCTTATCTTTTTGTGAAGTTCTGGTCTGGTTGGAGGAGTTTACTTTTGTTTTTCAATTTTCTTTCTCATCAGGGCTTCTGGGGTTGTTTTCATACACTTAGGAGAGCTACACCTTTTGATGTTGCCATCTGAACTGGAAATGACTGGGTTGGGGTTTTTGTTTGTTTGCTTGTTTTTGTGGGGCATTGAGGGTTAAGTGAAGTGTCCTGGGTCACACAGCTAGTAAGTGTCTGAGGCCGGTCTTTGAAGTCAGGTCTTCCTGAATCCAGGGATGGTACCCTATCCACTGTGCCACCCAGCTAGCTGCCCCTGGGTTGTTGTTTTTTTTCCCAGTTCCTACTACCCATGTGTATACACACATAATCTATATGCATATGTTATGCATATTATATATGTGTTTATAAACATACACACAGTCATTCTGGTAAGACTTCTACTGGCTGCCTTCAGAGGGGGCCCAAATCTCTAATGACCCTTAGAGCTGTATTTTCCCCCCTGTTCCAGGAGAGAGGAAGCTAACACAAGATGAGAACTGGAGAGTGAAGTTTTCTGCTTCAGTAGGAGTTTAAAGGACGCTTCTTTTTCTCTAATGCAACCAGGCCATAAATAGGAAAAGGCTCATTTTTGTCCACACAGTATCTTTTGAATAAATACCTAGTTCTGGTTCAGTAGCCAGGTGAAAGTACATCTCTTTGCCATGAAATTGGCAGACTGGAGTGAGTTAAAGAACGCCCCATCTCCAGAGCTCATGTTGGAACTGAATCAACTATGCATATTCAGCACATCCAAAAGGGTTAGACTTATTGGCCTGTCCTCTGTTACATATGAACATTCATAATCTATGTGCATCTACCTGTGGATCAGACACACAAAATCTAGCTTAACAGAAACAGAATGGTGTGTTGGAAAGAGCATTGAGGTGAGAAGGAGGATATCCAGATTCTTATCCAAACCTAGACCACCAAAAACTGGTCATTCAGCCTTGGGCAAGGCACTTTCTCTGTCTTCCATTTATTTTCTCAGGGACAAAATGAGGATTTGAGATCAAATGATCTCAGAGGTTGATTGTAGCTTTGATATTCTCTCAGGTTGGTTTATGTCCCTCTGGCTTTCCAATGTTCCATGTATGCCCTCCCACCCAGTTAGCAACAATTCTAAACAGATGGCCAAATAGGAAGATCTTCTGATTTAAAATCTATCATAGCAGATTTTACAACCTTGCCTTGTTTTTCTTTTCTTTTTAAATGGCTTCACAGCTTAAAGTGATTTTTTTTTTAAAGTACCTACATTTCCTTGCTAACTAAAAGGAAATGATTCATGCTCACTGTTGTTAAAATAAAGCAGGGGAAGGTAATAAAAACAATTATCAACAAGCCATAATAATATAGTTACAGCACTCTAACTCTTTTTCATTACATGAAAGTCAATGGACCATTGCACTTGATATATAATTGATTCAGTATGACAGCATAGAAGCTACATTCACCATCACTCAGACCTATTGGTAGCCAAGGACCAGATGCCACAGGATAGTTATTCAAAACCCATGTACTAATGGAGCTGCATTGGTATTCCTACAGAACAAGTAAATTGGATGTAGATGCTACCCTTTATGGGCTTTTCTTTCAACTCTGCTTCTCCCTCATTCCTTTGAAGTCATCACCTTATTTCATAGGCTGGTAGGCTCATAAGATGCTACCTTAGAAATTATCTAGCCCAACCCCACTTTTAATGAAGGCCCAGATTAGTAATGTGACTTGCCTAAGATCAAACAGTTATCTAGTGGCAGAAGTCAGGTAAGAATTATACATTATTAATTGGAAAGAATTGTAAAAGTTCTCTATACAAAACTGGAATGCCCTGCTATAATAATTCCAGTTATAAGAAATTCATTATTTCTAGAGGCATCCAATCTCATTTTTGGAAGCCTCTAAGAAATAGCAAGGGGCAGGTAGGTGGTGCAATGGATAGAGTTTCAGACTTAAAGTCAGGAAGATTCATCTTCCTGAGTTCAATTGATTTTGTCCACTTACTAGCCATGTGGCCCTGAGCAAGTCACTTAACCCATGTTAGCCTCAGTTTTCTCATTTGTAAAATGATCTGGAGAAGGAAATGGCAAACCATTCCACTATTTCCGTCAAGAAAATCCTAAATGGGGTCATGAAGAGTCAGGCCAACTGTAAACGACTCAAAAACAACAACAACAAATAATAACAATAATTTAAAAAATCATATTTACATAGGTCTTTACATTTTGTAAAACAACTACACATGTTATTTCATTTGATCCTCATGACAATCACTACCATTATTGCTGCCATTTTACAGATGTAGTAATTGGCAGTGACAATATAGATAAGGAAAATTATATTCTTGAATAAAACCTCTCTTTCCTTCAACTCTGCAAGTTAGAGTCTTAACTGAAAATCAGCCTGTGCTTTAAAAAAATTGAACTGATTGATTATTTTTTCTTGTATTAAACAAAAGCCTGTCATCATTTATGATGATCATCTTGTCTCAAATGCAAAAGCCCTACCTCAAAATAATTAAAATCTTATAAAACTGAGCAGCTGTAATGAGGATACTTAGACTTTAATCTGAACCTAGCACCATCAACAACTAGTTGCATGACCTGTAAGAGATCCTTATATTTCCAGAGCTGGAAGGACCTCAGCAAGCATTTAGTCCAAACCTTACTTGCCCAAATTCACACTGGTTAGAGATAAGATTCAGGTCTCTTCAATCTCAGGCCAGTATCTTTTTTTACTCCATGACAGTTTTAAAAGTTACACCTTCCCATAAATTAGTGCCAAATGAGGAAAGATAGGAAATTCTATAATATCCTTTATGCAATTCTCTTCTTCTTACCTCTAGGTCTTTTTTCAAGCTAAAGAC
This sequence comes from Dromiciops gliroides, assembly GCF_019393635.1. Taxonomy (NCBI): domain Eukaryota; kingdom Metazoa; phylum Chordata; class Mammalia; order Microbiotheria; family Microbiotheriidae; genus Dromiciops; species Dromiciops gliroides. The sequence goes on from NC_057861.1 coordinate 554,989,970, forward strand.
CTTGCCTCTTCTTTATTTTATCAAGGCAAAGCCAAATGTTTCCCTTCTTCACATACCTTTTTTATTCAAGGAGCTCCTAACCATCTACTTTCACCATGAAACTTAAATGTCAGACAGTGAATCTTTCCCGGATCCATTATATCAAATTGTGTCTATGTTGGGACTCTCCCTATATGATATTTATTGGATTTCTTTCTTTCTTCTATTATATATGTGTCACTGGTTTACCTTAGCTTCTGAGTTACTGGAGTAAGATGGGAAATAGGACGTGCCCTGATCTTAAAGTCAGAAGATCCTGATTTGAAGCATAGGTCTGCCATTGTAGCGTCTTCTAAATGGAAGTTTGTATGATTTTAATGTATAAGTATAGCATGTTCTGTATATTGCTGAGTATAGGATTCTCTATAGATAGACCTGATGAAGACTTTATGGTGGCAATACTGATTCTGAGAATCATAATGGAATCACAGAGACCGAGGTCTTCTTCAAACAGTAGTCATAATAGCTAGTCAGGGGAGGGATTACACAACACCCCATGTTACAAAGACTTAGGTTTGAAGTGGCCCAGGAAACAGCAATCAAGGATAGACAGAGGGGATATGAAGTGCCATGAAGATACTAGACAGGATCACAAAGATGCCAAGGTAGAATGGGAGCAGATTCTCTTTGCCAGGGTCTGTCTTTAAGTATGTGCCCTCTATTTTATGTTCCACATGTGATAAATAGCCACAGATAGGACAAGTTGGAGGTATTTGCCAATGACAGGGCAGCAAAATAGAGAAGCACCTGCTGTCAGAAAGGTTTTTACTCCAATTTCTGAGATGAAATTCTTTGCCGTGAGAAGTAGCCAAAACCCATGTCTGGCATTTCCTTTATTTAATATCCCAAGTGAATAATAGGAATATGACACCAGTTCATAACTATGTTATATTTTCTAAATAGCTTTATCTACTCTTAGCAAGAACAACCATTGGCTAGGGGTAGGGGAGAACAAGACTGATTAAACTGGATACCTAATAAAGTCTCTTCTGGAACTCCTGAGTTCAGGGTACCTGTATGTTGTTTAAGAGTGAGGGTATTGGCCTAGGCCTAGGAAAAACTGCACATATGCAGACACATAGTAGACATTCTGTTTTATTTATTCCCTTATTGATTCCATGCAAAAATAATAAGCATATTCAGTATATATTATAAATATGTCTATATTTTTGTAAGGAGATGGGGAAAAGAGGAAAGGATTAACTCTATTATTCCAAAACCTATCTATGACTATGACTCAGTGAAATACACTTAATTCAGAGAAGACACAGGGCTACTTGTTGTTGTAGCTCAGAGCTTATTTTAATCAGCATTAGACTAATGAATTGAATATAACTACTCAGAGAAAGATGGTAGTTGGAAAGAGAAGTTTGTTCCTTTTCTGCAGATCATAGTGAACTTGGCTCCTCTCCAGTATTCTTCCTTGGGGTGTGGAAAGAATGATTCCCAATATGAACATGGGACTTGTCAGGTCTTTTGAGGGGGAAACAGGATCAGGTTAGTGGCTACCAATGCCACCTGGTGATCAAATCAGTATAGAAAAGAACAGAGATAAGACATTCCTTACCTACAAAGACAATATTCATAGATGATAATGGTTTCTTTGATCAGAATGTCAGTGTGACTGTTTTGGAGTCAGAATCTTTAGACGGGAACCTTGACTCTACCATTTAACTACTTGTGTAAATTTGGGCAAACTAAGGAACTTCCGTGGGCTTCAGTTTCCTTATCTATCAAAGGAGGGGGTTAACCTCCATTATCCTTTACAGGTTTAAATATATAATTACAACCAGAAGAGATATGATATTATTATTTCAACTTTCATCTTGTCCTTGTAGCTAAAAGCTTCTCGCAAGTACAGAATTATGTGAGTTTCATACTCTGAAAGAATGAGGATGCTCCAGAGTTGTTTGCCTTGGAAACACATTTCAATATGGAAAGTGAAAGAACACACAAATGAAACACACACACAGCCTATTGAGAATATTTTATAATACTTCATTTATTCCTTTTAATGTTTGATCTCTTGATATCTACCTTTATAGGAAATACCTTCTTTGGAACTAATGGAACCATTGCTCATATGGAATAAGGACCAAAAGTGGAGGAACCTGAAAATAGAATGTTTTATTCCTATTTTCTTTTCCTTCCCTATTTGTCGAGCACAGGCTCTCTTTGCTCCACCCTGGGCTCCTGTTCCAGCCTGTTTCCTTTTATTTTCTCACTTGTTTATGTCCAACCATCATCAGTGATCCCAACCCAGCTTGGCTAATTAATTTGTGCTCTCTCTGCAGGCGCTGAGCTAGCAAAGTGAAGAAAAACACACACTCACAGGCACACATACGCAGAGTAAAGCTATATAGCTGCTTCCCTCTGTGAATGGGAACTTCAATCTCAATATCCAGTAATTGGCTAGCACACCCCTGCCTCCTCCACAAAAACCAGAAGCTTCTCCCTCAACATGAGCCGTCTGCCCTCTCAGAAACACTCTATTGTTTCTGCAGACCCTTTCCTGTAGGTATTTAGTGGGAAAGACACCCCAAAGACCATGCAAATGAAAGCAGTTGATGAAATATTCAGTGCCACACCAGCTCTACAGCCAGCAGACAAATTGAGCTATTGGTTACAAATTAACCTTTGCCTGTGTCTTCTCAGATTGATCCCCATGACTACATAAAGAGAGTAGAAGTATGAATAGTGTGTAGGTATTTGAGCCAACACCCATGCTGGTATGTCAAGCCTAAAGATTATTGTTAAGTAGGTACCTCTATAATCTGTAAGAAACTTACCTACCTCCTCCTTTGCTCTCACTTGCTCTAGTAGAAGCAAACTCTTCTCCCAGAAACTTTTCTGCCAAAGGATAAATTTCAAGCAAACTGTCAGAAAGTAAAACTGTCTCTCTCCTCTTTATGCTGCAACATTTACCTGACTACTATTGAAATTCCTCTCTCAAATACTAAAACATTACTATCTATCTTCCCCACTGAAAAAGTTGTAAATCATTTTCACTGGTCAGCAGTGAAAATGCTTCTCCCTCTTCCTCTCTCTCCCTTTGTCACTCTATGTTTCTCTGCTACTGCTCTCTCTCTGCCTTCCCACTTTTTCCACCCTCTTTTTTCTCTCTGTTCTCCAAAGAAATTTGTATTTTAAAAGTTGGTGGGGGTCATTTTGTGTTACTTGTTCTTCTTGCAAAAAATTGCTATTTAGCTGCTCTTTTTGTGGTGGCAAGGAATTGGAAATTGAGGGGATGCCCATCAATAGGGGAATGGCTGAACAAGTTGTGGTATATGAATGTAATGGAATACTATTTTGCTGTAAGAAATGATGAGCAGGTGGATTTCAGAGAAACCTGGAAGGACTTGCATGAACTGATGCTGAGTGAGATGAGCAGAACCAGAAGAACATTGTACACAGTATCAACAACATTGTGTGTTGATCAACTGTGATAGACTTGATTCTTCTCAGCAATATAATGATCCAAGATAGTTCCAAAGGTCTCATGATGGAAAATGCTCTCCAAATCCAGAAAAAAAAGAACTGTTGAATCTGGATTCAGATCAAACCATACTATTTCTATTGTTTTTGTTGGTGGTGGCTTTCTTTTTTGAGGTTTTTTTCCTTTTATAAATAAATAAATAAAAATAAATAAAATGGACAACAACATCCACAAATTAAAAAAAAAATTGCTATTTATATGTGCCTGACTAGGCCTGTTCCTATTCCATCTTATCTTCTCCAGGAGACTGCCTCTCCATCCCCCTTTAATTGGACAGATAGGTGGTACAGTGGACAGGCTGCTGGACCTGAAATCAGGAAGACTCATCTTCCTGATTTCAAATCTGGCCTCAGGCACTTACTGTGTGACCCTGGGCAAGTTACTTAACCCTCTTTACCTCAGTTTCCTCATTTGTAAAATAAGCTGGGGGGGGCAGCTAGGTGGTGCACTGGATAAAGCACTGGCCCTGGATTCAGGAGGACCTGAGTTCAAATCTGGCCTCAGACATTTGACACTTACTAGCTATATGACCCTGGGCAAGTCACTTAAATCCCATTGCCCCACAAAAACAAACCAAAAAAAAAGCTAGAAAAAAATGACAAAGCACTTATCTTTACCAGGAAACCCCCAAATTCTATGGTGATCATTTCTGTATTTATTCAGTCCTAACCTTTCTCCTGACCTCTAGTCTCATGTCTCCAAATGTCTTTTGCATATCTTGAATTGTAGACATCTTAAAACTTAACATGTCAAAATCTTAACTCATTTTCTTTCCTCCCAAACCTTCAATTCTTCCTGGTGTCCCTATTACGATTGAGGGCACCACCATCATCCCATTCACTGAGGCTCATAACTTGGGTGTCATCCTTGAATCTTCAATTGTAGCTTGTAGCTACAAGGACAAGATGAAAGTTGAAATAATAATCTCATATCTCTTCTGGTTGTAATTATAGATTTAAACCAGGAAAGGATAATGGAGGTTAACCACCTCCTTTGATAGATGAGGAAACTGAAGCCCACAGAAGTTCCTTAGTTTACCCAATTCAATCATCATAAATTCCATGTCAAATCTGTTGTCAGATTCTATTGTTTCTACCTTTACAACATCTTGCATATAGACCTTCTCTACTTTGACATTGCCACCACCATATTGTAAACTCTCATCACCTTGTTGCCTGTGTTATTGCAATAATCTGCTGGTTTGTCTCTCTGACTCAAGTCTCTTCTCACTCCAGTACCCATCCTTAATTCAGCTAATCATAGTGATTTTCCTAAATTTCAGGTCTGACCATGTTATTGCCCTCTCCCCCACTCCATTCAATAGACTTCACTTTTAATTCCCTATCACCTCCAGAATAAAATCTAAAATTCTCTGCTTTGCTTTTTTTGGTGTGTGTGTTTCTATTTTTTTTATTGAATAGAATTTTATTTTTCAAAAAAATGTAAAAACTGATTTTAACCTCAATTTTTTTAAAAACTTTGTGTTCCAACTTCTCTTCCTCTTCCATTCCCACCCCCCCCCACACTAGAATTCAAGCATTTCAAAATAAGTTATACATGAGCAGTCATGGAAAACATTCCCACATTAGCTAGGTTGTGAGAGAAAACAGTCAAGAAAGCCCCAAACTTCAGATTGAGGAATTGTCAAAGAGGAGAAAAAAAAGTGTTTCCATCTGTTTTCAAATACTATCAGTTCTTTCTCTGTAGATGGGTTGCCATCTTCATAAGTCCTTCAGGGTTATATTAGATCATTGCCTTGCTGAAAATAACCACATGCTTCCCAGCAGATCATCTTACACTATTGCTGTTATTTTGTATATAGTACATTTTACTCTGCTTCAGTTCATGTAGGTCTTTCCAGGTTTTTCTGGTAGTATGCTGTTCATCATAACCTGTATCTAGTACCTTAAACTTAACAGAGAATTTTCTTCATAATATCCCAGCAATGTAGGTACCACACATTTTGCCATTATAATCAATCACCATAACTATTTCCCTCCATCCTGTTCCCTTCCCATGATATTTATTCTATTTTCTATCTTATTTTAACCTATTCCTCCTCAAAAGTGTTTTATTTCTGTCACCTCCCCTGCTCTGCACTCCCTTTTTTTTCACCCTTCCTTCCTTATCCTCTTCCCCTCCTACTTTCCTGTAGGGTTAATCCCATTTGGGTGTGAATGTTATTCCCTCCATGAGTCCACTCTGATGAGATTAAGATATTTAAGCTAATTCTGAGTTCTAAATTTTTCTTCCTCCCTCCCTCCCTCCTCAACTCTCCCTATGAAATCAAGCAATTCAATATATCATACTTGTGCAGTAATGCAGAACATCTTCACCTTCCTCGAAAGTGTTTTGCTTTTTTACTGTTCTCTCCCCCAATCTGCCTTTCCCTCCTTCCCCTCTCCCAGCCCCCACCTTATCTACTTCCCCTCCCTCAGGGCAAAAATATATTACTATACCTACTTGAGTATGTATGTTAGTCCTTCTTTGATCCAATTTTGATAATATTAAGGTTCACTCACTCCCTGATTCCTTCCCCCTCTTCCCCTCCCCTCCATAAACTTTTTTCTTGTTTCCTTCATGTGAACTACCTCTCCCCAGACCATCTCTCCTCTTCCCCCTCCCCCAGTCTATTTCTCCTACACTTCAACCCTATTTTAAAGATGTCATCATGGATTAGTTAGGTGGCACAGTGGACAATGCACCAGCCCTGGACCCAGGAGGCCCCAAACCCAAATCTGGCCCTAGACATAAGACACCCCACCCTGTCTGCCCCACAAAGAACAAAACATAAATGCTTTACAGATGTCATCCCTTCATATTCAGTTAAGACCTGTGTCCTCTGTGAATTCCTTACTGAGATAGTTCTTATGAGTTTGAAGTATTATCTTCCCATGTAGGAATATAAACAGTTTGATCTTTTAATATTCCTCATGAAGTCTTTTTCCTGTTTACTTTTTTATGCTTCTCCAGGGTCTTGTATTTGAAAGTCGAATTTTCTATTCAGTTCATGTCTTTTCATAGCAAATGCCTGAAAGTCCTCTTTCTCATTGAAATTCCATTTTTGCCTCTAAAAGTTTTTGATTAGTTTTTTGGGGTATGTGATTTTTGGCTGTAGTCCCAGTTCCTTTGCCCTCTGGAATATCATATTCCATGCCCTCCGTTCCTTTAATGTAGAAGCTGCTAGATCTTGCTTTATCCTTATTGGAGATCTGCAGTATTTGAATTCCTTTTTTTCTAGCTACTTGTGGTATTTTCTCCTTCACCTGGGAGTTCTGGAATTTGGCTATAATATTCCTGGAGGTTTTCCTTTTGGGATCTCTTTCAGGAGGTGATCAGTGGATTCTTTCAATTTCTATTTTAGCTTCTGCTTCTAGAATATCAGGGTAATTTTCCCTCACAATCTCTTGGAGGGTGGTGTCTAAGCTCTTGTTTCAGTCATGGTTTTCAGGTGGTCCAATGATTTTCAGATTATCTCTCCTAGATTTATTTTCCAGGTCAGCTGTTTTTCCAAGGGGATATTTCACATTGCCCTCTATTTTTTTCATTCAATTGGATTTGCTTTACTGTGTCTTGGTTTCTCATAAAGTCACTAGCTTCCATTTGTTCAATCCTAATTCTTAGGCAGTTACTTTCATCAGACTGTTTTTTAATCTCCTTTTCCATTTGGCTTTTCAAACTGTTGACTTTTTTCTCATGACTCTCCTGCATCACTCTCATTTCTCTTTCCATTCTTTCCTCTCTTTCTCTACATCTTCTTTCTATCTCTCCTACTTTCTCTTCAAAGTCCCTTTTGAGAGCTTCCATGGCCTGAGACCAGTTCATATTTTTCTTGGAAGCTTTGGATGTTAGAGCTTCAACCCTGTTATTATCTTCTTCTGAGGTTATATTGTGGTCTACCTTTCCCCCAAAGAAGTTTTTGATGGTCTTCTGCTTTCTCTGCCTACTCATCCTGGCTTACTATTTCTTAGCTTTTAGCTCCTTCTTAAAATGTAGCACTGCTTCCAGGACACATTGTTCGTGCTACTGTGCGGCCTAGGGGGTGATTTGGCTTCTCGGTCTGCCTGGCCTGTGAGTAATCTGATTGAACTCTGATTCTCTATGGTCGGCAGCTTGGCGTGCTTTTGCCCCTCTCCCACTGGGCCACCACCACCCGATTCAGCCCACTGGTTCAGACCTAGGGCGCTTTGCCCCAACTCCAGTAGATACTGCCTCCACTTCACCCTCGCCTACCGCCGAACCCCCTCACCAGTCTGTGATAGGAGCCTCAGAAGCTGCTGGTGCTGAAGACTCTGACATGCGCTGGAAGGAGTGTCCCTGGCTGGGTCTGGACTGCGCACTGAGCTGTTCAGTCTGATCAGTAGGTGATTGGAATTGCCCTCTTTTGCAGAGAAATAGTCTCACTCTGTTCTTATGTGCAGTAGGCTGTTCTGGGTTTTGTTTTTTTACTGCATTATTTGGGCGTGAGTGGATGGGTTTATCTGGAGCTTGTGGGAGTCATAGCCTCTCCTCTGCCATCTTGGCCCCACCCCGCCCCCTTTGCTTTTAAAGACCTTCTGAATATGTCCCTTTCCTACCTTCTAGTCTTTTTATACTTCACTCCTATCCATATATGTTATTTATATGGATACACACACACACCTAATCTATCCATATACTTATGTATCTATATATCTTTATACACCAGGGACACCAGCCTCTGATTTTCCTCCCACTCAAGACACTTTATCTCTTAACTTGGTAATCTTTTATTGGCTTATGCTATGGCTGGAATATTTCCCTTCCTTGTCTCTTTTCCCTAGTTTCTCTGACTTCCTTTAGGTCCCAGCTAAATCTCACTAGTTGCAAGATGTCTTTGTTATTCCTTTTTAATGCTAGCATCTTCCCTCTGAGATTACCTTCAATTTATTTTGTATATATCTTGTTTGTACATAGTTGTTTCCATGTTATCTCCTGAACTAGAATGTGAGTTCTTTGAAGGTGGGGACTGATTTTGCCTTTTTTTGTATCCCTATCACAGTATGGTTCCTAGCTCATAGAAGACAAGTAATAAATGCTTATATACTAACTGAATGACTAAATGAGCCTACTTGACTTGGGCCTGAGTGATTTCTAATGCTCATTATCTTATTCTTTTTAAACTTACTAACTCATGGGTACCAAAGGGCCATCTGAGTGTACTGTTTATATATTTTGACTATTGATCATAAATGACAGAAATTCTAAATCAATCATCTGCATCAATGTTTTATTTAGGAATTCATTTCTTTATTCTTCTTCCTAAAGAAAACAAGGCTTCTCTCATCTTTAGCACTGTCACATTTTCTGTATAAATCAATGAGACAAATAAGAAAGGCTAACAAGTAAGAAGACAAGAGATGTTTTGGCCTTATTTCCTTCCAATTCTATTTTCTCATCTCTATATCTTCTATTGATCTCCTTTCTTATCTTTTTCCTAGGCCCCTTACTTTCACATAGGACTCATTCCTGGGTCTCAGTGTGGCAGCAATGATGACAGAAGTTGCTTTAGGAACAGTTATAATCTGGACAGAAAACTTGGCAGCACTTTGCCTGTGGTACAATGCTATTACTAAATGAGAGGTGATGAGGCCCTGTGTGAAGGTGATGGCCATGTGAGTAAATAAAAGGGGAAAGATAGGAAAGATGTTACAGATGTAAACATAGCAGGATTTTCTCCTTTCTCTTCCTTCTCCTCCCCTCTTTTCTTCCCTCTCCTCCCCTCTTTTTCTTCTCCTTTTTAAAATGAATATTTTTCTATCTTGCTCAGTCTTGAAGTGCGACAGCCATTCATGGACCTAATCTCATTGCTGATCAACAAGGAACCTTTGACCTGATGGGTTGGATGTGAGGTTCACTCCTCCTTAGGGACTCTGGTGGTACCTCCTTCTGGGGTGGTGGTGGGTTTGGGGAACTGACTATATTGGGCACCTAATTAGCTTTAGACCTACCTGCCTCAGCTCAGCTCCTGAGATCAAGTACCTCACCAGCCTCAGCCTTCCCAATAGCAAGTATCATAGGCATGGAAAGAAACTATTGAAATCCATCCTAAATTGCAAATGGCTTTCTTTTCTAATTTTTCAGTATAGGTTGGCTAAATTATTTACCTAAAGTCATACCACATTAAGTGAAGAAGTTTGAACTTAGGTCTTTACTAAGTCCAAGTCAAGCAGCACTTTTACTACACCAAAAAATATCTGCTAGTCTGTATTTGTAAGTTCCTTATGTCTCATATTTGTAAAGGAGATGTGATTACATTTGCAGGTTTTAGTATAGTTTGGAAAAAAGTAAATTCTCCAACATGCCATTCTGTTTGGTCTTTGGCCATACATATACTAATTTAATAATTTTCATTAAAATCTTGACTCGATCAACTAAAAAATAGCTATTGATAGGTGGTCAATTCAGCCAAAATAGCACAACTTATTTGTGTTTTTAGATGTGGGTTTGGCATGAGGGACCTACATTTCATATTTTTGGATTCTATGACCTCTGCTAAGAGAACATAGATCTCAGGTGTTGTCCAGGATACAACTGTCCCTGACATTTCCATATAGCATCATCACTGCTCAAAACTTTGTCATATGCTGTGCTTTTAGATATCCAGCTAGGTGGCACAGAGGATAGAATACCAAACCCAGAGTCAGGAAGACCTGAGTTTAAATCCAGCTTCAGACACTTTTTAGCTGTGTGACCCTAGAAAAGTCACTAAGGCCTATTTGTCTCAGTTTCCTCATCTGTAAAATAAACTGGAAAAGGAAATGACAAAACATTCCAATATCTTTGGAAAGAAAACCCCAGAAAGGGTCATGAAGAGTTGCATATGACTAAAACAATGGAACTGCAACGCAGTTGCTCCCCAGAAATCCACATAAGAAAGCAAAAATAGTTATCCCAGGAAAGGCATTCAGGTAATCAGATTTCCAAGAGAAGTCATCACTTCTTAGTCAGTCCTTTGTGCCTTAAATCATCTTACTGAGCAGCCACTTGTAGGTTGCCCCACAGACATTTATAACATTGGGGAACAAAAGCACAGACACATGGAAAACCAACCAGATAACCCTATTCCCTAGAGTTACACTACTCTTCTATAAAGATCCTGACTACTCTCTTCCTGTAAATATATATTGCAATGCAGGATAGGATACAGATCAGTAACAGCAATTCTAGACCTCAAGAAATTAGACTTAGTTGTAACAGCTACCACCTTTCTCCTTCACAGACCAATTATCCTGCCTTGATAATTGGTCAGATGACTTGTCCTCTGAATGATCTATATAATAGAGGCAGCTAGGTATTGCAGTGACTTAGGGAGCTGATTCTGGAGTCAGGGAGATATAAATTCAAATCCAGCCTCAGACAGTTACTAGTTGTGTGACCCTGGGCAAATTATTCAACTTCTGTTAGCCTCGATTTCTTCATCTGTAAAATGGGAATAATAATAACACCTACCTCCCTATGTTATTTTGAAGATAAAATGACACAATATTTGTAAAGTGCTATATAAATGCTAACTTTATTATTATTGTAACCCATGTTAGTCATTCTAAATTTTGTGTGTTCCCATTAGCACAATCTGAGTGTGCAAAATAGAGAATAACTGGTCTTAAAACTATAACTTAACAATGTCTTTTTTGCAAGTACTATGTTTATAGTAACATGAATATTGACATAAAGTACCTCACATTCATCTCCATCCTGACCTTTCTATAGAGTATAGGGCCCTAGAAGTCACACCTCTTTATAAAAGCAATTTAATAGTCATCGAAACTTGGGTTAAAAAAATACACAAAAGCCTTGTGCTTTTCATTTTATTAACTTGAAGGATTATGCCTTCAGCAATGTATCAAAAAGTATTTTATCTAAGCTGCATTAGCTGTTAAATTTGCATTTGAATTTCAATATCCATCATGTTGGATGCAGAAACAACCCCAGAGAATAGGAAGCTAACATTTATCAAGTTGCACTTCTTTGTCACTGGGAAAGAAAGGATGGTATCAATGCTGTTCTCTTTAATCCATATTTTCTTAATCAAATCTTCTCACTATTTTTGAGGATTTCTGTGTTAATTACTTGCAAATCCTTAATAGTGAGAAGAATTTAAAAGTCCATATTTTTCAGAGGATATTAGTATGAAGGGTGACTATGTGAAGGCCAAAATTGTTTGGGGACCCCATTTGGGGAGAAGAGAAATGAAGGGGGATTTAACATCATGTGGCTAAACAATGCTGAGCATTCACTATTTAAAGGAGAGTGTTCATGTGCAAGGGCCTTATCAGAAGAAGAAAGGCAATACAGCTTCACTTTTATTAGGTCCAGCTCAACTTCTGAAGTGACTAGAAGATTAGGTATTTGGGAATATTTAGACAAGCAAGAGCCCAGAAGCATTCAGCAAGTTATTGAAATTCCTATCATTAGACTTGAAGAAGCAATAGATGTTACCCCAGGTTCAAAAATCCTACAGGTACTATAAAGTTTTCCGGAAGGCAGCTTGAGTCAATCTAATGCATTTTGAAGCTTTGAGAATTGGAGAAATATTAAAACTGCTGTAATTCAAGCGTTAATATCTCATTAAGTTTTATGACGGGGAGGGTGGCAGTGGTGCAAATAGCACTGTGGCTTCTTTACAGGAAGCCTATAATATAGCAATCAACAACTGATTTGCCCTCAGACTCACACATTTTATGCTAGTTTTGTGATTCATCTTTTCTGCTTCATGGAAACACTGAATCAGAAGAGGCCTGGGTTGGTGGTCTTTTTCCTGAGGCATGACCATAGTATGCAGAGAAGCATCTTTCCACAAAATGATCAAACTCACAGTGCAGACTTAAAGAAGCATTAGCTTATACTGGTGATGCAAACTAATGAAGCTGTGGCTCGAGATTGAACAAGTCAATCAATGTGTGTTAATTAAACATTGTGGATTTGACATTTTATGAGAGAACTGATGCCAACTGAATGAGCTCCAGGGAGATGTTGCCAGGTTCTTCAGGCAGTATGTTAATGCAAATCAACCTCGCAATAATACCATCGAGAATATGGAATGGTAAAACTCACAAGCCAGATTATCAGTGAACGTGGTCATAGCAGGACTTGATTCTGTGATATTGCTGGATCTGGGGGGGGGAGGGGTACATAAATCGAACTGTCACATATTGTTGTTGTTTGTCCTTCATTCTTGAAGAGGACCTATGATATCAGGAGGGCAACGTACTGCAAGTGAGTTGGATTTTAGTAAGGCAAAGCTGTGCAAAGTCATCAGGCTCACCTTCTTCTCCAGAGTCATTAGAGTCCAGTGCTAAAACATAGGATGACTGGCAATGGCCCCAGGTGCAGTGGGAGACCTTGGCTTTTTTAAGCTATGGTCTTTCCTAGGTCTCAGTTTGTCTGAGACAATATCCATTCAGTAATTAAAGGCTGGGCAAGAATTGAAGCAAAACAAAAAAGGCCTGGTTTGCCTTCACAAAGAATCATTCAGGGAGAGGAAGAACTTCAGAGTTTCTGGCCAGAACAGAAAGTAGAAGTGTCACATATTGACATTTGGATAGCCAATGTGCACAGTGGGTTGACTATTAGATTTGCAGTCAGAAAGACTTCAAGGAAGTCAAAAACAGAAATCTTCACAGCAATACATTTATGTTTTAGCTTGGAATTGCAATCAAAATGGGTGTCTATCAAATGGTAATGGTTAAACAAAGTGTTGGGCCTCTAGGTGAAGCAGAGTGTTGGGCTCAGTCAGGAAGATTCATCTTCCTGAGTTCATATCTGGCCTGAGACACTTCCCAGTTGTGTGAATCTGGGCAAGTCACTTAACCCTGTTTGCCTTAGTTTCCTCATCTATAAAATGAGCTGGAGGAGGAAACGACAGGCCACTCCAGTGTCTTCGCCAAGAAAACTCTAAGTCCTGTCATAGAGAGTCGAATATGACTGAAAAGACTGAAATGACTGAACAAAAAACAAAGTGTAGTGTATAAAAGAAATGGAATGATATGGCAAGGTAAGAAATGAGGAATGCAAAGAATTCAGAGAAACATGGGAAGACATATTAAATGAGGAAGAATGGAGTGAATAGAACAATAGAACCAGGAAAACTATCAATGACTACAAAACTATAAATACAATGAAAAATAAGGTGAGATTGAATGTTTGTAATTATAATGAACAAAATTGGTTCCATGACCAAGAAATGACATGAGAAACTGTGACCTTTATTGGACAGGTAAGTGACCATGAGTGTTGTCCTAGGCCAGGCCTGGCTCAGACCACTCATTCTAGTGGTTCAGATTTAGGATTGAAATGAAGTGAGACATTTTTTGACTACCCAACAGTGAATAAGGAGAGGAAGGAGAGGAGGAAGGGAGGTAAGGAAGAAGAGTAGGAATGGAGGGAGGAAGGAAGGAAAGAATGAAATTAGGAAGGAAGGAGAGAAGGAAGGAAGGAAGGAAGGAAGGAAGGAAGGAAGGAAGGAAGGAAGGAAGCAAGCAAGCAAGCAAGCAAGCAAGCAAGCAAGCAAGCAAGCAGCATTGCCTAACTGGAACTGGCCAGTTGAGTCCCCAGTGGGGCAGCTACTACTATCTTTTGCTTCATTTCTTACCTAGCTTTAAATAACTGAATGAGCCTCAGACAAAATGAAATATGGGAAAAACCTTAGTTTAAACAGGTGAAGGTCTCCCACTGCATCCTGGGCCATCACCAACTTACATTTTGCCACAGGACTCAGATGACCCTGGAGAAGAGAGTGAGGCTGATGACTTTTCACAGCTATGCCTCACTTAAATCCAAATCACTTGCAAGTCAAGACATGACCCTCCTGATGTCATTGGGCCTTTTCAAGAATGAAGGATAAACAACAAGAACAACATTAAATAAAAGGTTTATTAAATAAAGGGGGAAGATATAGCTGTGAATAGAGTGCAAAGCCTGGAGGCAAAAAGACCTAAACTTAAATCCACACTCAGACACTTGTAGTCTTAGTTGTATGACCCTGGGCTAGTCATTTAACCTCTGTTTGCTTCAGTTTTCTCATTTGTAAAATCATTATAATAGCACCCACCTCCCATGGTCATTGTGAAGATCAAATAAGATGAATTGTAAAACACTTAAAATAGTACCTAGCATATAGTAAGTGCTATATAAATGTTAGTTGTTGTTGTTTCTGCTATTACTTAATAATAGCCTAGAAAGGTTATTTAGGAAAGAAACAGCATTTATTCAGCTAGGCACATGGTGGTGCTCCTGTGTCAAGCCTGAGGGAAGAGTCCCAGATTCCTTCTCTGGTGGTTTTTGTTCTTAAGCTACCAGGAAGCTTGTCAAAGTTTAGAACCTTAGTCCCCTGAAGCAATTAAATCTCAAGGATGGTTTCAATGTCTTTTAAGGAAAAAATTAGCTTAGCCTTCATGGCATAGATGCTGTTTCTATGAGAGTTGTACAGTGTTATATGTGAGACATGGTTGGTGCTTTGGGTGCTTTTGCTGAACTATTTTTTAAAAAAAACTTTATCTTACAGGAAGATTTGCTAGGTAGAGGAGAAGGAAGATGTATAGTTAGAAATAGATGTGATATTTTAAAAGGGAGAGAGAAGAAAAAGGAAATCCTATCTCTGACACTTCCATAATTATAGTCAGGATAATTCAAATTCCATCTAAGGATATTTTGATGGAGCTGGGATCTATTGCAGTCAGCACTCCATCCCCGGGGAGATTGCAGCCCCTCTTCACCTTCTCATCCAGTACAGTTCTTGTCTGTGTCTTTTTGTAAGTCATTCAGAGAGAATCCACCCAATGCACTGATGGATTTCCTGTCATTTTTTGGACATCCTGAGAATACCTGAGGGAAGGGGAGAATAATAAATTTGGAACCTGAACAAAAAAACCTGAGTATGGGGAGATAAGCCCAAAGGATTCAGTCTATGTGGAGAATAGCTGAGGGAAAGGGAGAGTAATAAATCTGGAACCTGAACAAGAAAACCTGAGTATGGGGAGATAAGCCCAAAGGATTCAGTCTATGTGGAGGGCCCAAGTGTTAGAGAAGCAGCATTACATAGTAAAATAGGTACTGGACTTGGAGTCAGGACGAACTGGATTCAAATTCTACCTATGACATTTCCTAGCTGTGGGACCATGGATAAGTTATTTAATTTCTCTAAATCTCAATTTCCTAATATGTAACATTAGAGGTTTGGACTATGTGCCCTTTAAGATCTATGATCCTATTATCAATGAAAGAATGAAAGCTCATTGTAAGTAGGAATAATTTCATTCCTTGTACTTGCATCTGTAGTGTCTAGCATAGTATCTGGCACATAGAGATTCTTGATAAATACTTGTTTATAGATTGATACATCAACAATATAGAGAACTGTGTGTATTGAGTAGGGTCTATTCTCTTCACTAGGATTTATATGGAGACCTCATGCAATTGACAGTCTTCCTAGGTGGTAATGGCAGAGACATAACCAAACTTCAATGAAGGGTCAGAGCTAGCTTAAGCTCATGAGTTTGGCTTTTCCAGCATTCTCCACCTGACAGGCCAGCAAAGCTGAGAACTATTAAAGAGAGGGCAGCCTCAGCAAGTAGCTACTCTTAGATTCTGGGGTATATAGATCAGTAATTGTCCACCCACAGTTTACACTAGAAGATATATAAAATCTGAAGTTTGCTTTGTGGAAGTAGGGATCAGAAGGGTTGTAGCTTGAGAGTTTTTGTGTCATTTTCTGAATTCTTGCTATTTTTCATATATAAAACCACATATAAGCAAAATTGTAATTCTTATGTTCACATTGTTCTCTAATGTATCAATTGTTCAGGCAGCTAGGTGACACAGTAGAGTGCTGGGAATGGAGTCAGAAAGACTCATCTTTCTGAGTTCAAATCTGGCCTTAGATATTTCCCCTGGACAAGTCACTTAACCCTGTTCCCCTCCATTTCCTCATCTGTAAAATGAATTGGAGAAGGAAATGATAAACTACTCCAATATCTTTGCCAAGAAAACTTCAAATGGGGTCATGAAGAGTTGGACAAAACTGTAACAACTGAACAACAACAACAAGATATCAGTTGCTGGCTCAAATTAGAACTTTCAAAACAAAAGCTTTAGTAGAGCTGATTGTACTTAGTTTTTTGTAAGTTGTATTGTTCATTTGAATATGAATTCCTTGAAAGAAGGAATCATGTTCTGCCTTTCTTTGTATGCATAATGCTTGACATACAGTAAGCACTTAATAAATGCTTGTTAATCAACTAACAAAGGGTTTATTGGAATATTTTATGTATCAAGGTTAAATATTTAAGTATTTTCTTTGATTTTTCTTCACATTCTTCTGGGGAACTCACCCTGAAAATTCTGTTCCTCCATCAGTGAAGTTTAACCTTGAAATATAGTTGGATTCAATCCTAGTGATCTTAATACTTATGGCCAAATGTGACTGAAATTGAATTCTGGTCTTTAGCCACAGGCTGCAAGTCTAGTGGCTCCCTTTAAGTTTGCATATTTCATTTGTGTAATGACAATGACCCTCTACTGAACTGTAGAAAATGCTAATTTGCTTTGTTTAGTTGAAATATTAATATGACAGGGTAGATAACGAGGCAGATGATATGAGCTGTGACAGTGACATCAAACATCTACTCAGCAGTTTAGTATTGACATTTGGACTTTAAATAAAGTTGAGTACATAACCCATACATATTCACATTCATCCTCAAAAAAGTGTCTATCGAGTACCTACTAGCTCCAGTCTTATTTCACCAATAGAGCACTGAGCCTGTAGTCAGAAAAAACTGAGTTCAAATTTATCCTCAGGCACTTAATAGCTATGTGAGCCTGGGCAAGTCACTTACCCTTTGTTTGCCTCAGATTCCTCAACTGGAAGATGGAAATAGTAATGACACCTACCTCACAGGGTTGCTGTGAGCATCAAATAATATAATATTTATAAACTTTTTAGCATAGTGCCTATTACATAGTAGGCATTGTTTAAATGTCTATTCCCTTCCTCCTATTATTTGGGGGATAGCATGCTAGGCATCAGGGATACAAAGCATTATGAAACAGTCTCTACGCCTGAAGTATTTACAGTTATAGAATAGTGATTCTATGGAAGGGGGAAGCTATATAAACCCCTTGCTATATTCTGAATGTATCACCAACTCATAATGTCAGGTAAAGCCAATTCAAAATTCACATACACTATGCCTCATGATCTCATGGGCTTTATGGAAACAAATCCCAGTTCATGCCATCTATGCTTCCCCTTCTTTCTGGAAAGATGTGATGATGCCAGAACATTATATATCTAAGATAATACTTCCTATTTCTTTCAGAGAGTGGACATCTAGAGGAGGAATTGTGTCAGAACTCAGCAGGCTACAATCATAAGACATTGGAGGAAAGATAGTATTACTTTTTTCCCTTGGGGGAAGTATGTTATGGAGAGAGCTTATTTCTACTAGATAAGAGAAATAAAGCACTCTTTAAACTAGAAATCAATATTACATCATAGTTGTTATTAATAATTATTATCAGCAGTAAACAGATACCTGGCCTGGGAGACAGGATGATGTAGGCTTGTCTTGCCTCTGATATATATCGTTGTTGTATGACCCCAGACAAGTCACTGGACCTCTCAGTGCTCTAAGCAACTTGTTTTAAAGTTTAAAAAACTTTAAAATGACTTGCCCAACGTGACTCATCTAGATTATTATTATTCCCATGCTATAGATAAGGAAACTAAGGCTTAGGGAAGTTAAGTTACTAGTCTGTGGTCACACAGCTAATAAGTATTATAAATTGGTTTTAAACCCAGTTTTTTCCTCATTCAGAGTGTAATGCCTTCTCTATTATAATGTCACCCATCAGATGAAGGCATTTGACATAATGGTATCATGCATTTAGAGCTGTAGGGGCCCATAGAAGTTGTCTAGTCCAAGATCTTCATTTAACAGATGCATAAACTGAGTCCCAGGAAAGTTAAATGATTTGGCCAAGGTAGCACAGATAATAAAAAAGGCAGAATTTGAAAGGATTTTCCCTGATGACAAAGCCAGGGATTCTTTCCACTATACTATTCTATCTCTCTTATAAGCTATGCAAAGATTTTTTTTCTGCAGAATTTTCTTGTTTGAGGAAGGTTACATAAAGGTTTGTATATATAATTTAAGGAGGAATTGTTTCTCTGATTATACCTATTACCTATGTAGCCTTTATAAGAATTCTTATCCCATTTCTCTCTGTCTCTCTCTGTCTCTGTCTCTATCTCCCTGTCTCCCTCCCTCTCCTCTCTGTCTCCCTTCTTCTTTTTATGTCTCCCTCCCTGCCTCCCTCCCCCTCCTCTCTCTCTCTCTCTCTCTCTCTCTCTCTCTCTCACACACACACACACACACACACACACACGCGCGCGCACACACACACACACACACGCACACGCACACGCACACACGCGCGCACACACACACACGCACACGCACACACACGCGCACACACACACACACACACACACACACACACACACTCTGTCAGATCAGATTCCCAGAACAAAGCTACATCATCTCCCTTTCAGGTTTCTGATACCTCTGAGGGGCTATGGAGTATTTCACTAATGCTATTAGCTCAAGCTCCTTAAATTCATTGATTAGGGCCCCATTATCACCTAACCAGTTAGCATCAATTAGCTTTTACAAAGATATACATAGCAAGAACAGAAGTACAAAACATATTTCCCCAAATTGAGGGAATACTTTCCCTCATATCAATTAAGTTCCCAGGAAGAGTGATCTCAAGTTTAAAGCAATTGCTACACTCTACCAAGATGACTGAAATGTAGCACAGTCAATGCAGACAGTTTATCCTCTTGCTTACAGGACCTGGCATTTTCACTGTGGGGTCACTCTTGGGCAGGGTTGGGCTGGTTAGGAGTAACTCCTAGTAATTGTGCTGACAGACCAAACTCTGCTGCCAACAAACTCTGCCATGGACTTAAGATCCCAGACCTTTGGTGGCTCTCCAAACGTTTTGAGGTTTCAGGATAGTCTACTCCATCCTCAAAACTTTTTTTTTTTTAAACCTATAGCAAGACAGAGATGACAGAAATTGAAGCAACAGCAGGGCCACTTGCACATGACCTCCTATCAAGAAGAGTGGGAGCAGTGAACCACTGGCACAGGTGCTACGTCTCTCAGAAACTGCAGGGTCATAAACTGCTTAGGTTCATATTGGTTGACAGTAGCTCATGCTCCTTGCTTGTCACCTGGAAAAAAACCCATTTTTGGGGGGGGGGGGGCGGGGGCGGTGGATGTTTTGTGGTTTTTATTCTTATTCTGCTATTTTGGTAAAAGGCTTTTCAGGGTTTTTTTGTTTGTTTGTTTTCGGTGAGGCAATTGGGGTTAAGTGACTTGCCTAGGGTCACACAGCTAGTAAGTGGTAAGTGTCTGAGGCGGGATTTGAACTCAGATACTCCTGAATCCAGGGCCGGTGCTTTATCCACTGCACCATCTAGCTACCCTGGCTTTTCGTTTTTTAAATGTTATATATGTACAATAGTGTTAAACATATTTCCACATTAGTCATGTTGTGAGAGAAGAATTAGAGCATAAGGGAAAAACTATGAGAAAGAAAAAGCAACAAAAAACAACAACAAAAAGTGAAAATAGTATGCTTTGATCTGCATTCAGACTCCATAGTTCTTTTTCTGGATGCAGAGAGCATTTTCCATCATGAGTCTTTTGAAATTGTCTTGAATCATTGTATTGCTGAGAAGAGCTACATTTATCACAGTTTATCATCACACAATGCTGCTGTTACTGTGTACAATGTTCTCCTGGTTCTGTTCACTTTACTCATCACCTGGAACATTTTTTTAAAGAAGTTGCTTGACTGGATTGTACCCTTTTGCATGCACACTCAGTTCCAGATAGCAGCCAATCAAACTGTATATATGAGAAAAAAGAAAAATCCAAGAGACATAGTTACTGGGTTATCAATAATCAGTTTACTAATTATGGCTATCAAATAGTCAGTAAATTGAGGTCAGTGGTTCTCTCAGAAACCAAAGACAAACCTTGGAGACTACTGAAAGGTTAAATACCTTTGGAAAAGGAGTTGTCATTTATGGGTGGAAATCAACTCTGATTGGTTAACAATCAGCAATTTTGGGGGGGGTGGGGCAATGAGGGTTAAGTGACTTGCCCAGGGTCACACAGTGACCAAGTGTCTTTGGCCAGATTTGAACTCAGGTCCTCCTGAATCCAGGGCTGGTGATTTATCCACCACACCACCTAGCTGCCTCCTGATTGGTTAACTATCAATGAAAGAATGAATATTATATTGAGAATTGGGTTTATTCTAACAAGGGAGTTGTTGTTTGTACTTTGGTCTTGAATAGGATCATGACATTGCAGAGAATTAGATTTACATGAGGAAGGCCATTAATCTGACTCTCTCCTCCAGAGCCATCTGGGTCCAGTAGAGAGATATACATCACCACTCCAGATGGCCCTGGGTAGGCAACTGAGGTAAAATGACTTGTCCAGGGTCACACAGCTAGTAAGTATCTGAGGTAAGATTTTAGTTTAGGTCCTCCCAACTTCAGGGCTAGTGTTCTGTTCACTGCACCACCTAGCTATGACTCTAATTCTACATCGCAAATCAGATCACTTCTACCTTCTCAATCCAGCTCTTCCCCCCACCCCCCCATCCCCCACCCCCACTTCAGAAAGCTCAGTTCTGGAGAAATATCTAATCTCTTTCAGGGCCATCCTACAGGTACAATAGAAATGGAGATAGATTCTAGTATCTAGCTAAATTGAGTTGATGGGATTAAGCCATACCTAGATAATGGATTTTGCCTTGAGCAATTTAGGGGGTAGTCTTTTGGATACTTCCCCTGGATGTCCTCTTCCAGCTCATTTTAATTTAGACCATGTTCAGGTCATGTCAACTAATGGAATGAATGATGCTAGCAAATTAGCTTTGATCAATGTATCATGATCTGCCTCTATCAAAAGAGGATAAAAGCCTTGACTCTGGGAGGCTTGAGGTTGTCCACATCTTGGATCATGCTCTTGGTTTGGATTTCTGTCTCTTGGTGCTCGTTCTCCTCTTAGGACAGAGTATGTAATGTAGGGCTTCTGAACTCTGCTTGAGGCCATGTGCTGTCTCTGAGAGACAAAATGGTTCTGGGGCTTTCCTTCTGCCACGTGGTCAATTCTTTACTGATATTTAATATTAATTAATAATAAATGATTACTGCCAAAACATGTGCAATAGTCATTATTTTATAAATAGCCATTAATACATAAGTAGCAAATAATAATTTAGAAAACCCAGCCTAGCCTCCAATAATTTAGCTAACACCCCTCTCAGGGTTGTTATAATGATAAAATGAGATAATTTTTGTAAAGTGTTTTGTAAGCCTTACAGTGCTATATAAGTTTCATCATCATCACCACCACCACCATCATCATTGGTACTAGTATTTGCCTATCTTCCATCCTACTATTCTCCAAACTTTCTATTTACAATTAACATTGATTTGTATTCATTTATTAAACTGTTATCTCCCCTTCACCCATCCTATGGTACCATATTTGAATTTTAATAGAGGCCTTCTAGAAACAGCAGCTTAACTCAGTTAAGTAGTGGTCCTGATCATGTATTGCCTCTACTTTCTGTGCTCTAACTCATTCCTTAATCCTTTGCCTTCCAATCTCATTATACAACTCCCACTGCTCTCTCCAAGGTTACCACTAATCTTGTAATTTTCAGTTCTTATGGTCTTTTCTCAGTACTTGACCTTCTCAACCTGCCTTCTGCATTTGACATTGCTAACTAACTATCCCTCTCCTCCTGGATACTCTCTCAATTTGATGGGATTTTGAGACAGTGTTTTATCATAGCTTTCTTCCTACTTCTTTGATCAGTCTTTTTCCATCTCTTTTGTTAGCTCATCTTCCGTAACATGCCACCTAACAGGGAGTGTTTCCCAAGGTTTTGACCTGGGCCCTTTTTTCTTATCACTCTGTACTCTTTCTCTAGGAAACCTTATCAGATCCCATAGATTTACTATCATCTCTAGGCAGATGACTCAGACATACATACACAGTCTCTGGTCTATCATCTTACCTTTAGTCCTATATCACTAATTTCTTGTTGGACATTTTAAACTGGATGTACCAGAGACAACTCAAACTCAACATGTTCAATGCTGAACTCTATCCCCTACACTCTTCTTCTAAACTTCCCTATTTCTCTCAAAGGCAACACTATCCCTCAGTCATAACCTCAGTATTATTTTCAACTCCTCACTGTTCCTCATTCCACATATACAATCAGTGGCCAAATCTTGCCATTTCTACCTCCACAACATCATGGATGCCATCACCTAAGCCTAGGCCTTTATCACTTCTTACATAAATGGAGTCAATGCTCTCTCTCTCTCTCTCTCTCTCTTTTTTTTTTCGGGGCAATGAGGGTTAAGTGACTTGCCCAGGGTCACACCACTAGCAAGTGTAAGTGTCTGAGTCCTGACCTGAACTCAGGTCCTCCTGAATCCAGGGCCAGTGCTTTATCCACTGCACCACCTAGCTGCCCAGGGGCCAATGGTCTCCTAATTAGCCTCCTTGTCTTATCTCTCTTTCACCTAAATGCATTACACACACTATTGCCAAAGTGATTTTTCCTAAAGCACAAGTCTAACCATGTTGATCCCCTACTCAATCAACTCTAGAGGCTCCCTATTACCTCTAAAATAAGAATATTAGTGCCTCTGTTTAGTTTTTAAAGCCCCAGACAACTTGACTTTCAGGTCTCACTAGACTACAATTTTCCTTAGTACTTCCCTTATACAGCCAAACTGTTCTTCATATACTACAAAGGGACAGACACCTCCTCTTCTGCCCTACTCACATCCTTACCCTTGATGGCTCTGCAAAGAGTTATTCCCTCTCAAGATCTGGGCTCTTCTTCCAAAACTCTGCCTTTCCAACTGACAGGATTGAATCCTTTTTACTAACAAAGCTATCCCTTTCTTAAGTGATTCCTCAGAGAGTTTCTTAATTTGTAAAGGTCACCAGGAGTACAACTTAGCCAGCAAATGGTTAGCTGCCCTATGATCCTATCTAGACTGACTGAAGAATTTCTGCACACTGTTTAAAAGAAAAATACTTCATTACACTTGTAATGTCTGTTACTTTTCTCTTATATACTATAATTTCATCTAATGGGCTGGGGAGAACTCATTTAATGAGTGATTGCTTGATCAACACTCTTAATACACACAAAAGGGGGCAGTTTATTTTTAAAAACAATTTCACTGTCTTTGATAGGGATGAGAACATGTTGAACAGGTATGAAAAGTACATTACCCCATCCTCAAGGGCAACAAGTGTTTCATGTGCCTCCTTCTTGGCCTAGAAAGGATATTCAGGTATGGTATCTGCTCAAGTCAAAATATGGCACTCTAGACTTGAACTGTATTAGTTTTCTCCTGCTACTCTTCCAGGGAAAGATCCTAGATTTCAGTCTTGAGCAATTGACTCACTTCCAACTTTTCATGTTCATGGCCCCTAACCCAGTTGCTTTCCTCACTCTTATTTATGTATAGAGTATTTATATTTCTGTCAGCAATTGATAACTTATAAGATGGTTCTAGTCTCCATTCTCATGGAATTTTAATACTGAAGCCATTTGGCACATTGAGGCTCTGGAGTCAGGGGACAAGCCTGGATTCAAATATGATTTCTGATGCACGTCATCTGTGTGACTTTGGGTAAATGATGTAAACCACAAGACAAATGAGGAGGTTGTACTAGATAGATAACTTCTAGAGTCCCTTCCAACTCTAGATGGATAACTTTCCCAACTTTTCTTCCCTTAAATATTACCTATTTTCACATAGATGAAATGGAATCGTTTTGTTTCAGAAAGGAATTGAACAATACCAAGTGTGAATCTTCTGATCAGTAGACATCCTGACACTGCTCATGACGTCTTAAATCTAAGCTTCCCCATCCTCTTCTGTATCATATGGAGGAGATAGGGAATAAGGGAAAGAGGGGGGAGGGATGGTAGGAGAGGGAGGGAGGAGGAGGAGGAAGGGAGAGAGAGAGAGAGAGAGAGAGAGAGAGAGAGAGAGAGAGAGAGAGAGAGAGAGAGAGAGAGAGAGAGAGAGAGAGAGAGAGAAAGAGAGAGAGAGATCCAAAAAATTATGACAAAAATGCTTGGTCTGGGTTCAAAATGAGAAAGACGTTGTCTAAACAGTATCCTATTTCTCATTTACTCTGGCTCACTCTATGGCTTATGACAATCACCCACATCAATCCCTATAGGACTAGCATTCACTTCCTGACCAGGCAAAATCTGTGCTCTAATACTCAAATTGGCTAGGCACTTCAGATTTTGAGGTCAGCTGCTTTCTTCATTATTTCTCCCATAGGCTTCCACCATATACCCCAGTATTAGCCCTTAACACCCCCATCTCAGCACAATAGAATATAGATCTCTTCATTCCTCTCTTGTAAGCTTCCAGTGTTCCTAATGCTTTCAGTGTTCCCACTGGATTCAGGGGAAGGGTCCCCATTCAACCCAAAAGAGTATCCATTTCTGAATTCCTGTTCTTGCATCTAGTATCTCTCTAGTGACACATTGTGAATGCTTAATAATTGCTCCCCCTCCCCCACCCAAAACAAACACATTTATTTAGGAGCTAATGGAAACCAGTAGGACTTTCATGTACTAATAGAAAACAATAAAATGCATAAATGAACCATCTTCTCCAAAGAATCCTGAGGAAACTTAGTTGCTTACATTAATGCTATGTGTAGGGCTCTAGGAAGGAACACCTTGCTGAGGTCATGATGTTGTGGTCTCTCTAGCTGTCCTGTGTTGCTAATGATTGCTTATTGACTGACTGGTGTCTTCCTTATTGTGAGAAACAGGTGCCGACCACCTCAAAATCAGTTCTTTCAGAGGCAGCTTTGGTATAACAACAACAACAAAAAATCTTTTATTGCATTCTCATGAGAATGGGCACACACAGAAAGAAAAGCAGTTAGTGAGTGCAAATGCTGAAAGCAAGCAGCTTGTATATATCTTATAATCAGTCCCTCCCCTGAGCCATCATAGGTTGCTAGGCACAGGTTCACAATCTTCCTGGAAGAGTTCTAGCTAAATCCTTGATAGGTTACCCCTTCCATACATGATCAAAAATGGGGTGGAGATTTTAGACAGGGGAGGAAAAATTAATGTTAATAAGTCTAATAAGCAAGCACAGTAGAGACAATAGTTAACCTTTTATGTACTTTCTCTAAGACACCAGCAAGATCCAGCTCAAAGTGGTTTTTATCTCTAGCCCTGAAAGACTTATTTTTATCTTTCCTGGTTTGACATAATTCAGTAGATAATATTGTCTGTTGTTCTTTATACGGGGCATGCTTTCCTTGAAAAGATCTCATCATGTATCAAGTTATTCTGAGAAGATTTCACCATGTATCAAACCATCACCATTTCTCATACTTACAAAGAACAATGTCTCTCCTATAAATGTTCCTGCATTGTGTGATGCTAGTATCAGGCACTTTGTTTACATTAATTGTCCAGAACCCTTCTCAGCCCCCATTTCTTCTTTCTGATGCCTTGACAATCCAAGAAATTGCAGAAGAAAGGCTGAGTTATTTCAAATATGGGTTATACATGAATAAATATGGTGGGTCATCAATGCAAATCACAAAAATGTTATACTGGAAAAAATACCATAACCCTGAAATTGTATAGAAATAATGGTACAATATGGTAATAGTGTGATGACACTAGTAATAACTGAATGACTAGGCTTGGATAAGTGATTGACCTGTCAGAAATATTATGAAAAATCATTTCCCAGTACACACAGATTTAATTCCAAGCTTAATAGATGGGCCTCACCTTACATGACATTAACATTGTTTTCCTAAAACTTTACATGATTTACTGTACCATCCATAATGGATTTATAAACACATTCAAAAGAGAGAGTAAATTATTTATATTCCACTTCAGCTTTGCTCCCACTGATACATAAGGTCACTTGGAGCTCATCTGAAGGAGTTACCTGGATTCAACATTCACAAATAACAAGTAAAAGGGTAGGAAAGGAGCCTTGAAATAATAAATTATTTACTGGGGGGAATTTTCATCATAGAGCCCAACTTTATCCTTGCCATTGAGAAAGGAAACCAAGTAAAAACGATTCTATTTACTATATGGTCTTATATCTCAAATAGTGTTGCTAGTAGACAGAGGATTTCTTTTTCATAGGTAATCTCTTGTAGCAACCATGAACACATGAATGGAAGCACAAAGCCACTTGATTGATCACTCATTACATTCCTTATTTCCCCACCTCTATGTGTTTGCTATTGTAGGAAGCTAGGTGAAACAATGGATAGAGTGCCAAGACTGGAGTCAGACCTGAGTTCAAATCAGGCCTCAGACACTTACTGGCTGTGTGATCCTAGGACAAGTTACTTAACCCTGTTTGCCTCGATTTCCTCATCTATAAAACAATCTGGAGAAGAAAATGGCAAACCACTCCAGTATCTTTGCAAAGAAAACCATAGATGGGGTCATGAAGAGTTGAAAATTCTGAAATGACTCAATAACAACAACATGACTTTGTTCTCAGTCTGTCCACTATGTCTGGGGTAGCCCTTCCCATCTTCTTTCCCTATTCCTAATTCAGCAAGAAACCTAGAATCATTAGCCATTCTGGCTTATTGCTAATATTCTTATGGATATTAGAACATTGAACAAAAATAGTGGGTGTTGTAAATGCTTGTAATAGGTTCTACATATAGGAAAAAGTTAATAAGTTGAATGCAGTTGACCCACATTCCTCAAGATTCAGTCCTTGACTGCTTGCTCTGTCTTTTCCTTTAATAGTCTTTCCCTTAGTAAATGAATTCACTTGCCTAGCTTCAACTACAACCTAGGTTCATAGATTCACAGGTTATTAGAACCTACAAAATCAGCTAATACAACCAAAAGTTCTTCGGAGGTGAGGTTAACTGTCAAAATCACACTGCTAGGTAGTTGCTGAGTTAGAATTCAAATTCTGGCCTCCTACCTACTGTTCCTGTGATCTTCCCACTATACAGCCTCCATGAAAGTGGTTTAAAAATCAGTGGAGTGGAGTTGCTTTAATGGAATATTCTTGGGGATGGGCCTGGCCCCTTCTGGGGAGCTGTAAATGCTCTGATCCTTTCTAAAGGACATGTGCTACCAGAGGCTCTCCATTATAGGGGAGGGTGGGACACTGTGTCAAAGAGGATTGGTGACTGAGCTAGAAAGAGCCACCCACTGTGGGGACTTTAAAGAGCAAGGGAAGATAATTACTGTAATATTTCAAAAGCAAACTCTTTTTTGGGACACAGGCAATGCCAGCTCTCCCTCGGACTTCCAGAAAGAGTTAGGAAGTAATTTCTCTACTTTCCCTCAACTCCCAGAAGCTATAGTAGCCTCAAACATATAGCAACCTGAACATATATGTTTGTCTAGGTAAACCTGAGCCCAAATCTTAAGTCCTTGGTAGCCTTTTTAGCTTTGTTTCTTCTTCTGAGCACAGATGACCAAACAGTGATTCTGAGATGGTTGTTCCTATCTAGTGTCTACTGAATGAGCTAGATGCTTCCAGAGTCGGGTGATAGTTGCCTGCTGGAAGGTAATGCCTGCAATTACACAGCTTCTCACAGAAGGAGAAGAACACCATTACCAGTAGAATTTTATAACTAAAAAACTAAAGCAAAAGCCATATCTAGTTAGCCAAGTGATCTGAATATCACTTTACAACAGACATCCCTTTTATAAAAATCGACTCTGCCTCTGAGCACAGGTGGAATGAGTTCAATTCTGAGGCAACCTGACTACAAACACACACACACACACACACACACACACACACACACACGATTATACAATTGGATTTTTCTTAAGCTCCTTGGCTCACTATGGCTCATATCCACAAGATCACCCCCCCCCCAATTTATTAACTAAACCTCTTTCAGAAAAGGTACTTCATTTCCACTAGCTACACTTCTTGGTTTTGATACTACCATTATCCTCATTATGTGTCCTAGCTGGCACACACACATGCACACATATACACACCTTTCAGCTTCCTCTAGTGTATTATCATCCTCTACTTGATTGTAAGCTCCTTGAGAATAAAGACTGTCTTTCTTTTTCTTATTTGCATCCCCAACCCTTTGTCTATGCCTGGCACATAGTAGGCACTAAATGGCTTAATAAATTTTTATCATAGCATACTTACTGTACAAAATAGGTTTTGGATATGATATAGATGTTTATTTCTTCCATCACAAAAGTGATGTTTAAGAAAACAGATTCATAAGCATGCATTAATAAATCCTGAAACAGAACATTTTGAGGGACCACTCAACAAATGGATATTTCACATTTATCTCAAATCTATACTGTCCAAGCATTTCACAAGTCAAGCTCTCTGTACCCCTACTACACTATTTCTAGTATCCTCAGAACTCTCATCTGAGTTCCTGTCTCTTCTTTTTCTTTTTCTTTTCTTTTCTTTTTTTTTGGTCAGGCAATTGGGGTTAAGTGACTTGCCCAGGGTCACACAGCTAGTAAGTGTTAAGTGTCTGAGGCCAGATTTGAACTCAGGTCCTCCTGAATCCAGGGCCGGTGCTCTATCCACTTGCCACCTAGCTGCCCCTCCTGTCTTTTCTTTTTAATAGAGCATTTTCACTAATATGTCTTGCTGTTAAACTCAAGCTCACCATATCCAAATAGGGAATATCATATCTCATCCAAAATGTCATTTAATCTTATCATCATTACTTCAGCAATGTCAAATTGTCTCCACATGGGGCAGCCTGATGAAGCCTGACTAAATGACCACTGAGGGGGGCTGATAACTGTGACAAACAATACAGTCAAGATTTCTCTTTCCAGAGACGTCCTGTTTGGAAACTTTCCAAGGGAATCAAGTCCATAGACATGTCTTGGTATGGGGTAAGTGGGACTCATAAGAATGTCAAGATGTCACCTACTTAGATTCTTCAATTCTTTTTCCTTTTTGAGAGGAATCCAAGCCATAGGGTAGTGACATAAGCTCAGAAAATTGTATGTGTATAAAACAAACAAACAAAATTGTATGTGTTCCTGTGGAAAGTTGAGCTCATTGGAGAGGAAATGGAATTATATTGGTTACTTATAGGCTACTAAGAGTCTTTCATATATTTTCTGTATTTGTTTATGAGATCTTATGAGTTCTTTGTATTTTTTATATTTCTGTGTAGTGGAATAATAATATAATTATGGTTGCAATTATAATTAATAATAATATAAGCTGTCTTATACCTGAAAAATTTAATTACCTTGAATGTTTGTACAGGTGCTGGGGATACTGTCACCCATAACTCAGGAGATGCAAACCTGAAATATTTTCAGAGATTTTTCAAGAAGGAACAACTACTCCTACTTATGAGTGTCAGACCAAGTAGTGATCTGAAATATAAAGAAAAACCATAGTAAGCCATCTTTCTAAATACAAGATTACAAATTTGACCCATAAGCAAATGACCAGAGAACTATGAAAAGGGGATGGGATAGGATCATGTAGTCAGACCCTGGGAGCAGAGCTGGGTCACAACACTGTTACTATGACCCAAGAGAGGGGATTGGAATCTTAGACACAGACTCCCACCTAACCCACCCACCCCTAACCACATGAATTTCTATAATCCAAGAGAGGGACTGTGGACTCATGCACTAGGTGAAGAACAGGGCAGCAGTGTGTCTCTGGCCTGATAATGGGGATCATTCTTTGAGCATGAGGGCTTCCAAACTGGGGCTTTGTGAACACAACTTTATCCCTCCCTTTCCTTGCTTTTTTAAAGATAATTAAAATGTAACAAAACCATTTCCATGCCCTCTATATCATTTGACAGGAAATTTTCCATAGGGAAAGAAGAGCAAGAAGGTTTGGAGAACTTATGTCCCTAATTGGAGCATATGAGTAAAAGGTTATACAAATATGGAAGGGCTGGGGTGGGAGCAGGTACCACAAATCTCACTTTGATCTAAATCTGCAAATGCCCAATCCATCAATACTTATACACATAGTTTAATAAAACAAATTCCCACATTAGCCTCATCCAAAAAATGTATATTCCTTTCTGCATTTTAGGGTTATCATGTCTCTGTCAGGAGGTAAGTGGCATATTTCTTTTCATTATTTTGAAATTTAAAAATATTTTTTCATTTATCATTTATCATTGGTTTGATCAGAGTTCTAAAATTTTGTCCAGAGTTGTTTTTATATATAACATTAGTATTTTCCTCTGTATCTCTTCATAAAGGTCTCCCCAGTTTCCTCTGAAAGAATCCATTCCATCATTTGTTATGGCACAATAATGTTCCGATTACATTTGTGTACCACAATTTGTTTTTTTGCTAAACTTTCCATATTCTGGGTGCTGATAAAATTCCAATATACTGCTGACTATTTTAGGATAGAATTCAGAGGATTGCCTATCTTGAGGAAAATGAACTAACATTTTTCTAATGGTAATGGTGGTAATTGGATAGGGAGGAGATGAGAGGGGAGAATGACTGTTCTGCAAATTTAGGAGTACAGTAAGTTGGAAGGAAGGTGGGAGGGAGAGGAGGATGGTGTTACCATTCCAATAGTATTCGATTTATGGATGTTAATGCCCTTTTGACATGTCATCTCATCTTCAAATGAAACTTTCTTCACAGACAGAAGAATAAATGGACTTTCATTAGATGTGGCATGTCTGTCTCAGAGATTTATGTGAACTGCATTAAAAATGGGATATGCACCTATTCCTAAGATGATATTAATTGTGAAAAATTCAGACAACTATTTTAGTTTTGTAAACAGAAAGGACAAAAGAAAGGACTTTTTTTATAGTAGCCTTACAAAGCCCTCACCTAGTTTTTATGACTTCAAGTCATTCAAGTCACTAGCTTGACTATAGGCAAGATGAAATCAATGTCTTGCCACACATGAAATTTAGTAGGCAAGTATATTTTCTTTCTTTTCTTTTCTTTTCTTTTTTCCCTACCCTTGGCAAATATATTTTCTTAGCATTTAGATAACTTTTATTTTGGTATGTGATGGGGAAGACAGCTTCTTTTATTCTTCTGTTATTGGCCTCATTCTGTAGCCAACACACCTTCATTTCCTTAATGAACAAATATCTACATATTGAATTTTTTGTGTAGAAAATGCACAGTATGATGGGAATTTTAAAAAATCATTCCCATTTGTATTCTTGGGGGGTGATCACAGAAACATTAGCATCTGAGAAGTCTCTTTTTAGCAATAGCAGCCCAACATTCTCTAAATTGGCTAAAGCTAAAAAGGGGGCTATGCTACCGAAGCTAAAACCACAGGAGAATTCTGCAGTTTTAAAGTAAACTACTGACCACATAGCATTCCTTGTTGACTACAAGCTACACTTAATGATCATTCTTTAGTAAAGAAGGATGCAGAGAATAACTTTGGTTTAAGATTCCTGCTATAACCAGTGCAGAAAGTCAAATCAACTCATTCTCAGAAAAAAGCAAGCAAGCAAGCCATATATAAGCTGGCAAGCTAGAGATGGTAGGGGAGGTGGGAAAAGCCGTATAGATGTGTGGGTAATTTATAACAAACATTGGAAGAACAATCAGTGCCTGTACTATAAAAATTATAACCAAGTATAAGAAGGCACTCTGCCAAACTCCTTTTATGAGTCAAATGTGATTCCAATATACAAGAGAGGCAAAACAGTGAATGAGAACTATAGACCAATATTGCTAAAGAACATCAGTGCAATCATTTTCAAGGAGATCTAGACAGGATAACTACAGAAATATATCTAAAAATAATTACTATGATCAAATTAAATTCATAGCAGAGATGTAGGTATGGTTAAACATTACAAAAGCATTTAAAATAATCATTTAAGCGACAAAAATAAGAAAGAAACCACAGTTTAATAGATGGTCCTCCAAAAAAAAGCCTTTGGCAAGATTCAGTACTTAGTTATATTTAAAGAATAACAGCTCCAAAACATATGTATGGAAGGTAACTTATTTAATATCATCAAAAGCATACATTTAAAATAGAGGTCCTTAACTTGAGGTCTGTGAATTTCAAAAATAATTTCAATATACTTGGTTTCCTTTGTAATCCTGTAATTTTTTTTATTACTTTAAAGACATTATTCTAACAAGGGGTCCATAGGCTTCACCAGGGGTCTATGCCAAAGGGATCTATGATACAAAAAAAGGTTAAGAATCCCTGGTTTAAAACCCACAACTATCATTGTTTCTAAAAAAAACCCCATTATTAGAGGCTCTATCAATACAAACAGAAGTAATGAAAAGATAGCCCTTGTCCCAATTATTATTTGACATAGTTCTAGAAATACTCAGCATAAAACAAAACAGCAACTTCCCTCTTATTGTCAAGGTTACTACCATCCTTTCCATCACTGAGGCTTATAACTTGGCTATCATCCTCGACTCTTCATTCTTGTTCAAGCCCCATAACCAATCTTTTGCAAAGTCCTATTGATTCTACCTTCTGAAAATCTCTCATAAACAGCCTCTTTTCTGCTCTGACATTACCACCACCCTGGAAGAGGTCCCTATCACCTCACAAGTGGAATATTACAGTAATCTTCTGGTTAGTCTCCCTGCCTCATGTCACTCCCCACTCCATTTCAGCATACACTCAGCTATCAAAGTAATCTTCCTATAGTTCATGTATGACCAGTAAACTCCAGTGACTTCCTATTATCCCCAAGATCAAATTAAACTCTTCTTTTTGGTTTTTCAATCCCTTCATAACTGGTCCCTTCCTATCTCTCCAGTTTTTTATACCTTACTCCCATCCACAATCCAGTGACAAATCCCCTAGCAATTCTGGGCACATCATTCCATTTTCTCATTTGATGCTTTTTTTTTCTTTTTTTGGCAGGGCAGTGAGGGTTAAGTGACTTGCCCAGGGTCACACAGCTAGTGTCAAGTATCTGAGGCAGGATTTGAACTCAGGTCCTCCTGAATCTAGGGCCAGTGCTTTATCTACTGTACCACCTAGCTGCCCCCTATTTGTTGCCTTTTCACTGACCGTTGTCCCATATCTGGAATTCTTTCCCCACTCATCTCCACCTTCTAGTTTTCCTGGTCCCCTTAAATGCTGATGCTTTTCTTTTGAGATTGTCTCCAATCATATATATGAATATGTTTGTGTGTGTATCTGAATACATATACACATGTATATGTGTATGTATATATGTTATAGCCATGTGTGTAATATATATAATTTATACATATATATATATATATATATATATATATATATATATATATATATATATATATATATATATATATAATTTATACATAGTTGTTTGTGTGTTTTCCCCAATAAAGATTGTATGTTCTTTGAAGGAAGGGATTTTTTCTGCCTTTCCTTGTATCCCTAGTGCTTAGCACAATGCTTGGCACATAGTATGTCCTTAGTAAATGCTTGTTGATATGATTTCCCATAATTGACAGGAATTATTGGGAAATCTGAAAAGCAGGTTGGCAGAAACAGGCTTTGTTGTTGTTGGACCTTCAGTCATGTTTGACTCTTAATGACCCCATTTGGGGTTTCTTGGCAAAGATTCTAGTGTGGTTTGCCATTTTTTCTGTAGCACATTTTGCAGTTGAGGAATTCAGGCAAACAGGATTAACTGACTTGCTCAGGTTCACATAGCTAGTAAGTGTCTGAGGACAGATTTGAACTTACAAAGAGATATCTTCCTGACTCCAGGCTCAGATCTCTATCCACTGTGCCTCTTAGAAATAGGTTTAGATCAATGTTTTATGGCACATGCCATGATAGGTCCTGAATGATTATGCAACAATAAAAATAACAAACATCCAAGAAGAACCAGGTGCCTTTCACAGATTTCCCTAGGTAGTGATTTCTTAATCAAATGAAGAATAAAGGCAGTTATTAAAGATATAGTAAATAAAGTTGTGGTACATGAATGTCATGGAATACTATTGTGCTGTAAGAAACAAGGAGCAGGAGTTCAGAGAAACCTGGAAGAACTTACATGAACTGATGCTGACTGAGGGGAACAGAACCAGGAGAACATAACGTACGTAGTAACAGAAACATTGCATGATGAACCATTGTCATAGACTTGTCTCTTTTCAGTAGTGCAATGATCCAAAACAATTTCAAAGAACTCATGATAGAAAATGTTCCCAACATCCAGAAAAAAGAACTGTGGGTTATGAATGCAGATTAAACCATTCTGTTTCTACTTTGGGGCTGTTTTTTCCTTATTTTTTGAGGTTTTTCCCTTGTTCTCTCCTCCTCCTCCTCCTCCTCCTCCTCCTCCTCCTCCTCCTCCTCCTCCTCCTCCTCCTCCTCCTCCTCCTCCTTCTTTTGTGAGGCAATTGGGTTTAGGTGACTTTCCTAGGGTCACACAGCTAGTAAGTGTCAAGTGTCTGAGGCTGGATTTGAACTCAGGTCCTCCTGAATCCAAGGCCAGTGCTTTATCCACTTCACCACCTAGCTGTCCCCCACCCTAATTCTTCTTTCACAATATGACTAATGCAAAAATATGTTTAATGTGATTGTCCATATATAACCTATATCAGATTGCTTTCCATCTTGGGGAGGAGGGAGGGAAGGGAGGGTGGGAGAAAAATTTAGAACTAAAAATCCTATGAAAACAAATGTTGAAAATTATCCTTACATGTAACTGGAAAATAATAAGATACTTTTATTTAAAAAGATAAAGTAAATAATTTTATATGAAATTTAAACATTTTGTATAAACAAATCAAATAAAAATCAAAAGGGAACTATCCAATTGGGTAAAAAAGTTGCATCAAATTTCTCTCATAAAAGTCTACTATGCAGATATATAGAAACTAATACCAAAAACCACCAATAGATCTGTAATTAAAGATGATGAAAAAATAACCCTTCAAAGAATACTTGAAATATATTAACACTCTTTACAAAGATTCATCCAAAACCCTAATAACAGGAGAGTGCAAATCAAAATAAGTTCAAGCTTTTACTGCATACTTATAAAAGTGGCAAAAATGACAAAGTTCAGAAATAATCAATACAAGGGAGCTTGTAGAAAGATGAGCATACTAATGCACCTTTGGTGGAACTGTGTATTGGTCTGACTATTCTGAAGAGAAATTTGAAATTATGTTACTGAGGTTACTAAAAATGTTCATTCCCTTTGACTGAGATCCTAATGCTAGGCCTATACCTCAATGAGGTCAAGGATAAAATGAATAGTCCCCTACACTTCATTTATAGCAGTACTTCTATAGCAGCAAAGTGCTGGAAACAAAGCAAATGCCTTTCAGTTGGGGAATATCTAAATATTTTTATGGCATATAAATGTAATGATATATTACTATGCTATAAGAAGTTATCAAATGTTATCTCTATGAGAAGTAGGTTGTAAAGCTTCCATTAAAGTCTTTAAAACAGTTTTCCTTTGAATTATTATGAATTTGAGAAACAATACCAACCAACAATATTGCTGTATGCAAAGAAAAAAATAGTAAAAAAGGATTGTATATGAAACTATGAATCTTGATGATGCTCAGCTTGGGCATTTTAAAAATATATTCAATATAATAGTTCCAGCACAGCCTTGCTTCTCTGTATTCCCCCTTGAACTTGCTTCTAGTCTCTTCTCAGTATTTTTTAATGATTCATTGACACACTTTCCTTTTTAAAAATTAGCACTCCTATTAGCTTCCACTCTTTCCTAATCCTTCCCTCTTCTGGAAAAAAAAAAGACCTCTCTTATAACATTTAAGTATAGGTAAGTTAATCAGATGTCTCATTTTGATGTAAAAGTGACAATGGGTTCTTGAGCCTATTAGCAAAGCACACAAGCTGGTGATTTCCATCACACTGGAAAGACTTTGAGCACAGGTCCAGTTAAGTAATTTGCTTAAAGATATCTGAGAGATCTTAATCTGCTAAATTCTTAACTATCCTTTATTTTTTTTTATTTTGTTTGGTGGGGCAATAATAGTTAAGAAACTTGGCCAGGGTCACACAGCTAGTAAGTGTCAAGTTCTGAGGCCAGATTTGAACTCAGCTTCTCCTGAACCCAGGGCCAGTGTTTTATCCACTGTACCACCCAGCTACACCTTTTTACCTACCCTTTAAAGTACAACTTAAATGTTACCTTCTTCAGAAAGTTTTCCTTTCCTCCAAGACAGCACTTCTTTTGTTTATAGTAACAATCCAATATGTTTATTGTGATACTATGTATTATAGTTAATGTTGTTTTCTTATATATCTTCTTCTCCTATCCCCATCCCCAAACTATAACCTCCTAAAGGGCAGAGACCTCATGTCATAAACAAACTTTGTAGTTTTACTAGCACCTGGGACAGTTCCCTGCACAGAGTAGGTACTTAACAGATGGCATTTACTGTCTCATTCAAAAATTGCCCTAGAAGAAGTTCATAACTAGGAGATTGACCAAAGTTCTTGTTGTTGTTTTTTCATCAGTACCCTCTGAAACCATCTTCTTAATTCTCAAATGGTTAGGTTTTCTATCAATGCACGGAGTTCTCACACCAATGAAAGCTTGAATATTTTCAAGTGTGAAGATGAATGGTTCATCTATGAATTTACTTCAGAGAAATGCTTTTCTAGCCAGTTATACATTAGCATAGAATGGGAGGGTGAGAAGAGAAGGGAATAAGTTACAGTTGCAAGAGAAGAAAAGACAAGACTTTATTGGCTCTTGTTTTAAAAAAAAGAAAAGCAAAAGTGGAAAAGGGGGAAAAAACAACAATGTTCTTAGAGGATAAAGACTCTCTGTAGTAGGGCATCCAGGTGGTGCAGTGGATAAAGCACCAGCCCTGGATTCACGAGGACCTGAGTTCAAATCCAGCCTCAGACACTTAACACTGGCTGTGTGACCCTGGGCAAGTCACTTAACCCTCATTGCCCTGAAAAAAAAAAAAGACTCTCTGTAGTAGCAGTCATACTATTAATAATGTTTATACCAAAGAAATGAAGAGTAGTAATGGAGAAAAAAGTTTGAAAATCACATTACTCACTTAGCAAGTAGGTATCATATTGATGCAGCACTATACATACAAGTGAAGGAACTATGGCATTGGCAATTAATAAAGCAAAGTCCTAAGATCCTTTCTCATTTGGCTCAAGATCCAGAGAAGGAAAAAGCAACAAAAAACCAACCTAGTGTTCTGGAATGAGGTTCCAACCTCTTTTTTCTTTAGTACTGTGCACTATAAGCTGTTTACTGGTTCTTTTTCCATTGCAATACCCCTTGAACACAATTAATAGCAGATATAAACCAAATAGCAGCTATTGCTACTCATTATTTTAACCAGAAATATTGGGAATTAGGACAAATTAACTACAGGCATAGGGAAAAGGGAAGGAAAGCTCTGCTCTCAAGGGATGACAAAAGACAGAAGATTCAGCCTGTTTCAGCCACAGACCTTTTCTCAGAAGTTTGAATAGTGAGAGTGGTGAACAGGGGAGAGTTCTAGCCATATCCATATCTCCAATTTTAGACTCCATTCATAGTGTCTACTGTAGTATGTCTATCTCTCCCAACTTTAGAATGTAGTCCATTATTACATTGTCATGACTGTATTTGTGCCCCTCCAAACTAAAACTGAATCTCATGCTCAGTATCCTTGGTGCAACATCAGCTTCCTGGAATCTCATGATCCTTCATCCTGTGGGGAAAGTTAGGAGGAAAGAGGGAGGGGAAAGAAAAAGAAGAAGGAGAGGAGAAAACTCACATTGTTCATTAGAACTACAATTAAAAGTAATGCTGGAGGCAGCTAGGTGGCACAGTGGATAAAGCATTGGCCCTGGATTCATGAGGACCTGAGTTCAAATTAGGCCTCAGACACTTGACATTTACTAATTGTGTGACCCTGGGCAAGTCACTTAACCCTCATTGTCCCCCACATACAAAAAAGTAATGCCAAATGCTAAAACCTTTCATTGTCTGTAGAAGTTTGTCTGAATATTCAGTTATGAATGAATGAACGAATGAATGAATGAGTGAACAAATGAGCATATATTAAGCACCTATTATATACCAAGTACTACTATACTGAGATATCTAGGTCACACCTTGGATAGAACTCTGGGTCTCCAGTCAGGAAGACTCCAGTTTAAATATGTTCTCAGATCCCTGTCAGCTTTATAACCTTGGGGAAATTGTTTAACCCCTTTTTTGCCTCAGAATCCTCAACTATAAAATGGGGATCATTATAGCATCTACCTCTCAGGGTTATTGTGAAGACCAAATGAGATGATATTTATGAAACCTTTTAGTATAGTGCCTGGCAGATAGTAGGCACTTCAGAAATCCTCCCTTCTATCCTCCTTTCCTTTCCTTTCCTTTCCTTTCCTTTCCTTTCCTTTCCTTTCCTTTCCTTTCCTTTCCTTTCCTTTCCTTTCCTTTCCTTTCCTTTCCTTTCCTTTCCTTTCCTTTCCTTTCCTTTCCTTTCCTTTCCTTTCCTTTCCTTTCCTTTCCTTTCCTTTCCTTTCCTTTCCTTTCCTTTCCTTTCCTTTCCTCCCCTTCCTTCCTTCCTTCCTTCCTTCCTTCCTTCCTTCCTTCCTTCCTTCCTTCCTTCCTTCCTTCCTTCCTTCCTTCTTTCTTTCCTTCCTTCTTAACACAGGGAGTACATAGGCAAAAGCATGACATTTTCTGCCTTCAAGAGGCTTATATTGTCATATGGAAATGATGGCCAGTTAGGGTTGTTTTGGTTTGGAAAGTCACAGGGATGGTGAATAGCACAATATGGTTTTTCACTGATACACCCCTCCAATAGCATTTATAATAATGATTTGATTATGGTTCCAGAGGTAGGAAGTTGGGTGTGGTAGGTGGGAGTGATAATGAAGGGATGGCAGGGCATATGGCAAGTAGGGCAAGTAGATGTCTGGGATGAACTCTGAGGAAGAGTGGAGCCAACTAGTTTGGTGAGTCATGTGGACAAATTCAGAACCTTGTGTGGGACATTCAAAGGTAAGAGGATTGAGGACCCCCCGGAAGCCATTTCTGGTGGTCTCTTAGTAAATTTAGTAAAGTTGATGTCATGTACCCAAACAGCCCAAATGGACATGCCCTCACATTCCTTCAGAAAACATTATCAGACCATATATGTTTAATTTCCAAATGAGGTTTTTTTCCCCTAAAAATGTATACATGGATGAAAAAGCATTTATCAGGCACTTACTATGTATTAGGCACAGAGTCCAAGTACTGATGGGAGGAGGAAGAGGAGGAGGAGGAAGGACATAGTTTAAGTCATTTGGCTAGGAAATGGCCAAGAAGTAGCATGGTGGCCTGGAGCATATACAGTAAAACTTAATCTCCCCCGGGAAGTAGCATCTGAGTTTAGGTGGAGGAAGAAGCAGGGGAGTCAGAATGCAAGTGGTATGGTTTAGAAATGTCCAGGAAATTGTCATGGTGGCCTGCAGTGGAATAGAATTTGGGAATTGAAGCTCTTCAACTCCCCAGATTTCAAACAGTGGTAGCATTTAGGAACAGTCTGACTGGCAATTTCACTTCCTTTCACCAAATCTCTCAGGGAGAAAACTATACATTAGCAGTTGCTGTTTTTAGCCTCTCCTTATTGAAAGCTATTGTTGTCATCATCACCCCCATGGTTTCTAGCCCTCTTGGTTCACTGTCTGACATCCCATACTTCTATACTCTCCTTCACCCTCCAAATATAGTTTCTCTATTTCCTTCTTGAATGCTAATGAAATAAAATAGGAAATGGAGCCTGTGATAGGAGTCTTTAGGGCACCAGAAGATGTGCTATGGATATTAGACCAAGGTCAGTTGGATAGTTAACACAGTCTCAAGAGGTCAGCAGGGACCTGACTGGTAAATTAGAAGTTCCTGATTTCCAGTTTCCTCTTTGTGTTAGGTATTTTTGTTTCCCCCTTGTATCTTTCCCATGAAGAGCCCTTCTCATATACAGCTATTGAAAGGTGTGGGTTGCACTATATTCTTCTTTTTTTTTCCTTCTAAACCTAATAAACTGACCAAACACTATGCATTCTGAATGAAAGACTGCCTCATAGACTTCTGTATCCCAAGATTGTGCAGCATCAGATGGCAAACATCATACAGTGTTCTGAGGCCTTAATCACAGTAGGGACAAGCTCAAAGCTAGGAAGCTTAGCTTTAATCAGCTGACAAGAGGGCCTTCCTATTTGTTATGAATGGCATTTGGTGTTTGCTGCTTGGAGCCGTTTTGTTTTATTCATGGTTTAGGCAGCATTGAAGAAGGAAAGCAATTTTTAATACAACAACTGCCCCCAACTTTCTGGGAATGGAATAGAAGTCTGCAGCAATAAAAATAAATAAGTGGAGAGATCTCAGAACTTACCCAGGGTAAGCTGTTCTTGCCAAAAAGGTTTCCGCACTGCAGCTACAGGCTTCAGTGGGTAATTTTAATGTTGCCTGCAGAGTGAGACCATCTGGGAGATTCTTTGCCAGCGTTTGGCAGCTGCCACTTTAAACACCAGAAAGGAACACCATTTTGTCTGATTATCCCATGAGTAAAAGGGATGTTTGGAGCAACAGAACATTTCCAGAGAAGCTGTTAATAAGGAGTCAGGGTAACAGCCAAAGGGCTGATAACAATTTGGTCATTCTTTGAAGTAGGTAGGAGAAGGGGGTCAGAGAGATTGAATTACACTGGAAACAGAGGAGTTTCTCACTGGATGCTATCTTGCTTATCCCAGTCTGAGGTAATGAATTTTTAAAATTAGGCACATATATAAATTTGATTGTCTTACTGAAATGACTGGACTGATCAAATAGTCATACAATTTTTTG
This sequence comes from Dromiciops gliroides, assembly GCF_019393635.1. NCBI lineage: Eukaryota > Metazoa > Chordata > Mammalia > Microbiotheria > Microbiotheriidae > Dromiciops > Dromiciops gliroides. Next base: position 555,031,445 of record NC_057861.1, read on the forward strand.
ACTCAAGTAACAAGGCAAAAGTGAGGTGGGAGGCCTATCTGAAAGTATTTATGCTATTTAAAAATACTAATAAAATATTTAAATGACTTTATTCTTTTATTCCCTTCTTATATTTTAATTAAGAGAATCCTTAATATCCTGAGTAGATAATTAATGAGGATTTTTTGACATGAGAGTAAGCATATGGATCAGTTAATTATTCTCAATTAGTTAAAAAAATTTGAAAATAATACCACCAGTGATTTTAATTTCTTAATTGGTATTGTTTCTCCTTTCAGATAATTTAAAAATGGATCCCTCAATGTTTTCAAAATTATGTCACCTCCAGGACAAACCTCTGCCTTTCCTGCATTCATTTTCTTTAGTGTTATTTTTATTTCCTCATATATCACATCAGGGACTAAGGTGTTAGACTGCAAATGGGGTGGTTCCATTATCATTGATGATAACAATAGATCATTATAGAAATTCTGAAAGAACTGATATATTTTCACATATTCATTATCCTTTTCCCAGATTCATGTACAAGTCCTCTTTGAGTGATCTGTGTTTCATGTAAAGCTTTCAATAAACTTTTCTTCTCCTCTACTACTCATGAATGTTTTGTGAAGTAATAATGCTCATTATCTTCCATCCTTCTCATCTATTTTTTCCAGTGAGGTTTATCTTCTATCTTGATGTTGCTTTTAATTGCCAAGCCTCTTTGCTTGGCACGATCAAATTTATTGTCTCAGGCAGTTTTAAGGGCTTTACGTGGCAAATGCTTTCCCTTGAACAATATTCTATAAAAAATGTTGATAATCAATGTCTTTCCTTTTAAACATTTCTATTTTTTGGTGTCAGTAGTTCATTTGGCCCAATTGGATTTGTTGTAATTGTCCAGTGTCTTCTTCATGGGTCATAATTGTCAAAGAATTTCTTATCTGATGACTGCCTATTGGTGATGAGTCTTTTTATACTTAGGCTGGTCCTCAGAAGTCAGACTATATTACTATGACTATTCAAGAAATCTTACCAGTTTGTGCCTCAGTAGTACAGTTTTCAAAGACACTGAGCAGCCTTCATACCATAATAAGGCATTGTAATAAAAGTTCTTTGGAGAAATAGGTGAATTAATCATTATTTTGACTGATCAATTTGGTAAAATATTGTTTAGTATGGGTGTATCATTATGGAATGACAGTTTTGTTCCAATTTTAGCAAAATCTGTAATTTCTCCTAGATCTGGCAACTACCATTTTGGAGAAAAGAAATTTCCAAAGAAATTGAAGAAAAATAAAAAGTAAACACAAAAATAGAAATTCTGAAACTCAAAGAAGAAATACACAAAATTGAAGAGAAAACAAATGAAAAAACTAGGAGCTATTATGTTTAAAAAAAACTAATCATGTAGATAAGCCATTAGCTAATCTGATAAAAATAAATGAGTGCAAAGAAAACTAAAATTAATATTCTAAATTGCTTTGTGTCAGGTACTTGAAATCTTTCTTCTCTCAGCAGGCATTGAATTCTCAAATCATGTTTTGTGTACCATATCTCTTTATATAGATGAAAGAATTGAGTTTTCCTGTAGAGCCTCCAAAGCACATGAGGATAACTGTTTTATAGCATTGCTATGCTGTCACACTTTTAGTAAGTTAGATGTTTACATATTATGGTTTGAATTTTTTATGCTGTCAAAAATCATGCCACAGAAAATCACTTCTGTGCATAATGAGGTGAAATACTCTTCTATGGGATTGAAAACACACAGAGTTATGAATAAGCCTGTTCAATTTCAGGAATTGGAAAATCATTTCTACTTGGAGACTTAGGGAGTTCTCTAATTAAAATGTAACTTTAAACACATTGGAAACATGACAGAATGGTCTCATAAAATATTTACCTATGGGTACTAAGGAATCATAGTTGTCAAAAGTCTTTGCCAATAAAGATAATTCTTTCTGCTGCTGCTGCTGCGGCTGCCCTGAAGATCACTGAACCAGGAGTTAGAAGACTTGGGTTTGTGTCTCAGCTCTGGCACGTACCAGCTCTGTGTCCTTAGATGAGTCAGTTAACTTCACCATGATGATGTTTCCTCATCTACAAGATGAGGATAATACTTGTACTAGCTGTTTCATAGAGTGACTCTAAGTAAAGTGCTTTTTAAACTTTAAAATGCTCTATACTTATAAGACATTATTTTATATGTATACAAAACAAGTTAAATACTATTTCTTTATCCTAGCAACTCTCTCAGTTTCTTTTTAAATTTTGAGTAGATTAATTCCTCTCTCCTTTGTATTAATCAGACCTGTTAAGGTTTACTGTTCCTTTTCACACAGATTATCCACCAGTGAGACTCAAAATCTAAAAATGTTATGCAATATGGAAAGAAATTTCCTGTCTTTTTTTCAAGTTTTCCAGTACAACTTTGGCTACGTAGAGATCAAAGACAGGTGGGGCTGTAGCTTACTGGAGAAAGTCCTGGACAAAAGAATGTTGGGGTGCCTTGAATCTTGACAGAAAATTGTTGTCAGCAGGTACAAATAAGGAAGAAAATACTGACTACAATGCAAAAGAAAGAGAAGACAGGCAGGTATTAACCTGGGAGAAAAGAGGAAGTAGAAAGGAGAAGAGCTGTATGACACGCTAGAGAGAAGGTGAGCAGACTATGTTTGGAAGAGAGGAAAAAAGAATCCCACAAGCATGTTTACAAGAAACACACATAAAAATGGGTAATGCTGAGTTAAAATGAGGAGTTCATTTTAGTTCAAGGAGATAAAAAAAGCAAGCATAGTCATCATGATCTCAGACAAGACAATGGTAAAAAATATTAATTTGTTTAAAAAAGATAAGCAAAGACATTACATTATGGTTTTTGTTTTGTTTTGTTTTTTGGTGAGGCAACTGGGGTTAAGTGACTTGCCCTGGGTCACACAGCCAGTAAGTGTCAAATGTCTGAGGTCAGATTTGAACTCAGGTCCTCCTGAATCCAGGGCCAGTGCTCTATCCACTGTGCCATCTAGCTGCCCCCTACATTATGTTTTAAAATACTATCATTGGAGGAATAGTATGGGGATGGGCACTGAACTTGTAATTTCATGAGATAGGGAACTTCTAGGTGAGGAAACTACCACTCCTAATTTAGATGTGTACTTTCTCTGCAAGTTATAGTCAGAGAGTAGATTACTCAGTGTCAAACAGGCATTATGTATCTGAGGCAGGACTTGAAGCCAGATCTCCTTGGCTTTGAGGTTGGCTCTCTATGCATTAGGTAATACTAGCTTTTTGAATGAAACAATATCAATAATACACACACTTATTTGTATTTGTATATGCACATGTGTACATGCACATGTATATTTACCTGTATGTTATATATGTATGTGTGTATATATACATATATACACATATATACACACATATACATACATATATACACACACACATATATTTACATATATGTGTTAAAGAAAAATCTAAAACAACCACAGGGAGAAAGATGGAAAAAAGTAATCATTTGTAGGGATCTCTATGTGCCACTTTGGGACTCAGGCAATTCTAATAAAAAAATAAGAAAGAATTAAAAATCTAAATATATTTTTAGTTGGTAGTTCTGATAGACTTCTAGTGATTTTTTTGGTGGGGATTGTAGGTTAAAAGTTACTAATAAGTTAAAACCACACTAGAAAATTTGAGATACTCTAGATTTCTCAGTTATGCATGTCACTTTTACAAAAATTGACCATTTGTTAAGGCATAAACAATTCATAGAGAAATCTAGAAAGGAAGATATATTTAACATCATTTCTGACTATAATGCCATAAAATTATACATAATATTTTTAAATGAAAAAATAAATATTTAAAAATGAAATTTGAAATTTGTAATAAAATTTGTAAAAAAAGGATTCAGATAACTGAAGATGAAACAATACATACTTAATGAATGAGTAGTTCAAGGAACAAACCCCAAAGAAGCTGAATAATGTTAATAAAATTCTTAAATAAGACAAAATGCCAAATCTTTTAGGATGTAGGCAAAGCAATCCTCAGGGGACATTTATATATCTAAAATTTTCATCAACAAAAAGAGGAAAAATCAATGAAACTAAAATTAAGCAGTACCAACAATCTAGAAAAGTAAAAAAAATGTTCTTTAAAAATCTAAATACACTCAAGAACAGATTCAAAAAAATTTAATGGAAGAGATTACAAAAGTGAAGACAACAAATGAGCTGATTAGTAAAATTAGTTTTATACAGATAAAATATTATAAGAATACAGGTTTTTGAATTCCAGTTTAAGAACCACTTTTTTAGACCAATATCTCATACCATATGCCACAATAAGTTCCAAATACATATCAGAAAGGTTCATATTATTTAAAAAATTTTTGGGGAAGGGAAAGGCATAAGACAATGCTTTTCATAATTATGGAGAATGGAAAAGATCTTGACAGAGAACAGAGATAATCAAATTACATATGAGTGATTTTGATTACAAAAAAAAACATTGAAAAGGTTTTGTATTAAAAAATTAACACATTTAGAATCAGGAAGGAAACAGTGAAGGAGGAATATATCTTTGTAGCTCATTTCCATGATATGTAGAGAATGTGGGAAGGGTATGATATGTAGGAAGTGATTCAAATAAATAAGTATAGGAGCCATTACTCAATAGATAAAAAGACAGTTCTCAAAAAAGAAATATCATTTATTAACAATAACATAAAACTGGTCAAAATCATTAATAATGTGAGAATTGCAAATTAAAACAACTCTAAAGGTCCCTCTCATTATATTGGCAAAGATGATAAAAAAAGAAATTGGATAGTCATTTGTAGGGCAGTGAGAATATATGGACACAGTTTTGGTAAATTTGAGAGCAGGGACTGGGGTTTTTGTTTGTTTGGCCTTTCATCATAACCCCAGTGCTTAACACAGTGTCTGGAACTTGATAAATAATTTTTAACTCATTTGCAAGTGGATCTGTGAATTGGTCTAACCATTCTGGGAATCAATTTTAAAATATATCCCAAAAGTCATTAATTTATTCATACCCTTTAGCCCAGTGACATTATTATTATACATATATCCCCAAAGAGAACAAAAAGAGAAAGGACCTATATAAACAAAATTGTATATGGCATCACTTATTTGTTATATCAAAGAACTAAAAATAGAATGCACACTTAGCATTTGGGGAATGGTGAACATGTTGTGATATATGAATACAATGCAGTATTATTTTACTTGTTTTTCAGTCATATTTAGTCATGTTCAATTCTTCATGGCCTCCTTTTGGAGTTTTCTTGGCAAAGCTACTGCAGTGGTTTGCCATTTCCTTCTCCAACTCATTTTACAGATGAAGAAACTGAGGTAAACAGGATTAAGTGACTTGCCTAGGGTCACAGCTAATAAGTGTTTGAGGTTGGATTTGAACTTAGAGTTTCCTGACTCCCATTTATCCTACTCTAAGAAAGGACAGAAGGGATGTTTTTTTGGGGGTGGGAAGACTTGTATACAGAGCAAAATAAAGATAATTAAGAGAACAATTTCTACAATGACTACAATAATGTAAAGTCAAACAACTTTGAGAAAGTTAAGAACTCTAATTGATGCAGTGAACAATCATGACTCCAGAAGACTGATGGCAACTGATGCTACCTTCTTTGGAAAGAAAAATGTAGAAGTATAATGAGACATAACTTTTCTGACATGATCAATGAAAAAAATTATTTTGCTTGAATAGACATATTTGCTATAGGATAGTACTCTTCCTTTTGGAGGGCAGGGAGGGAGCTCTTTCTAGAGAGAAAAAGGATAGTGATAATGATGCAAAAACAAAAGAAAAGTTTTGATGAAACTAAAAAATAATCAAAAGAAAGATAAAGGAAGTTTGAATGGGCACATAAGCAAGGCATTATTGCTATGGCCATATTAAATTTAATATAGCCTTTAAAACAAACTATACATAAAATATATCTATATTTATGCATTATATATTCATGCATTTATATATAATATGTATGCATCATCTTGCAAGAGAGAATCAGTGTTGGCATTCACACCTTATCAGTACTCTCTGCCCCTCTGATGGGTAGATGGATGATGAGCTCCTCCCCAAACCTTCATTTAAGGAGAGTTTCAGGACCAGCCATTTCTTCATTTCACTCTTTTGGACTACTTCACCATACGCCATATTGAGTACCTGCTTCCATTCTCTCTGCCTAGCCCCACCACTTTCACCTTCCTTTTATGTGCTGTCTTTCCCCTCATTAAATTGTAAATTCAGGAACTCTTTCTTTTTCATATGTGTATACCAAGTGTTTAGCACAATGTCTAGCACATAATAGGCATTTAATAAATGTTAACTGACTTTTCCATTTTTCTTCATGTGGGGAAATGTTCCTCTTTATTAATATATACTAAGTTCAGATTTTTTTTTAATTTCTAAAAAAGGATTCCTTTTCTAACAACAACAACTCTCCCATTTGTAGTAGAGGAAAAATTAAAATTTCCCATTAAGTTCAAGAGTAAAAAAGCAAGATGCTCTCTGTCTCCATTATAATGTGACACAATTTTAGAAATGGTGATGTTAGTAGTGATAAGGCAAGAGAATATAATTAAAAGCATAAAGAAAGCAGAGCTTGACATTCTTATTTTCAGACACTATAATAGCAATATACATAGAAAACAGATCTTCAGAAAAAAACATTGAAAAAATGAACAATCTCAGTAAAATAGAAAGATATATAACAAATTCATAAAATCGCCTACATTTCTATTTTGCAGTTACAGAACTCAGGAGGAAATAAATGACACATTAATAAAATATTTAAAATATTTACAATAGCTTGAAGTTACTCTACCAAGACACACTCAAGAAATAAATACAATTAAAAATATTCTTTGCAGAATAAAGGAAAGTAAATAATGGGAAGGTTATTCATTGCTCACTCAAAAGTATTATGTATATTATAATTCTACCTAAATTACATATTTAGTGTAAAGCCATTTCTACCTAAATTACATATTTAGTATAAAGTCATTCAGACAAGTATGGGATTATTTTATAGAATTAGACATAGTAATAACAAAATTCTTTAAAGAAACTAAAGCTCTAGAATCTCAAGGATGCAATGAAAAAAAGAAGAATGAATTCAGAGTAAACATCACCTTCTGAACTCAAACTGGATTATAAAGCAGTAATTCTCAAAGTCATTTGGTACTGGTTAAAAATAGAAAAGTAGATAATAAGAACAGAATAGATAAGCAAGAATAAACAATTGAACTTAGTAGGTCAGTTTTTTTTTTTAAGCAAGACCATATCCTATTTGTAAATGGATTTTATTTGAATTTCACACTATTGCTGGGAAGAGAATTCTCAACCAAACAACAGATAGGGATCTCAGAAGATAAAACAGTTTTATTTACATAAATTGAATAGCTTTCTCTTTTTTCCTCTGGGCAATGAGGGTTAAGTGACTTGCCCAGGGTCACACTACTAGTAAGTGTCAAGTGTCTGTTTGAACTCAGGCTTTCCTGAATCCAGGGTAGGTGTTTTATCCACTGTGCCACCTAGCTGCCCCCAATTGAATAGCTCTTAAAATAACACAACCATTATAACCAGGATAAGAAGGGAAATATTTGTTTGGGGGAACTTATCTTTGCACTGACTATCTCTAATAAACGTCAGATATCAAAGATAGTAAATATATATATATATATATATATATATATATATATATATATATATATATATATATATATATATATATATATATATATATATGATGAAGGGACATTCTCCAACAGCATATGGTCTAAGTATACATATATACATATGTATATGTTTTATGTATAATATGTATACACAATGAATGTATATATACACCCATTATACATGTCTCAAAAGAAAAATTGCAAACTATTAACAATAAGATTGTTCCATATCACTAAAATAAGAGATATACAATTCTAGGCAACCCTAAAATTTTACCTCACCCTTAGCAAATCTGGCAAAGATGATAAATGTCAGATATATTCAAACCTGGGGGGACTATAAAAGGCAGATACATTTTAACATAGCTGATAGAGCTGTGAATTGGTCCAGGCATCTGGAAAACAATTACAATTTATGTTTAAAAAAAAAGAGAGAGAGAGAGTGAATAAAATGTTCATACCCTTTGAACCAGAGTTCCCATTGCTGGCATATACTCCAAGACTGTTAAAGTGCTAAAAGAAAGGTCTCATGTGTAGCCATTGATTGAAGACTAAAAAATGGTAGATTAATGTAACGTAATATTGCTATGACATAAAAATAAGGAACATGAATTCAGAGGAATATGGGAAAACTTGTATGACATCATATAATGTAGGAACATTTTTTTTAAAGAATGTGATTCTGAGAACACAAACAGAAATTAATTCAATAACTAGAAACTTTTAAAAGAGAAATGGTTGCACAGAAATGCTGTTGACTCAGATTTTTAAAAGATAATTATTTCACAAATGATGGAAGCATAGACAACTTAAACAAATATGTAGGTGCAAAAGCTTCTCAAATTTGTGGAAACAATAAATTGTCCAGAGTAAGATGGGGACAGTAAGGGTCAGTTATCTCAAGTAGACTGTGCTCTGGGGTCAGGCCGCATCTGCTCTAGTATTTCATCTGAGGCACTGTAACGATTGGAATAACGCCACCTGCTGGATACTTACTGTAGAGGAGTTCTGCCCATGAAGGGAAGGTCTTTGAGGGCAAGACCAGGAGTCAGGAAGTGACGCGGGCTAGTGGGAGGAGGAAGGAAGAGACTGGCGCTCAGTCTCGCTCTCTTTCCTGGGGACTCTGGCGGAGAAGGGAGCTAGAAATGTGCTCTCCCTTTAATAGATAGGAATCTAGGCCTTTCTCTCTCTCTTTACCAAATTCTTATTCTCCTTAATAAATACTTAAAAGTCTAACTCTTGCTAAAGCTTGTAATTGATTGGCGACCACTCATTAGATATTTTAGACAGACTAGCTAGAATTTTAGCCCTTAACAGCACCATACTGTAGGAAAGATACAACTAAGCTAGAACATGTTGAGAAGAAGGGGACTAGGATGGCAAGATAACAGGAAAACATGGCACATAAGAATCAGTTGAAGGAACTGGAAAGTTCAGCCTTGGGATTAGGGAGCAGTAAGTAGATTTAGGAGATGTCATGGAAAAGGAATCAACAGGATCTGATAACTGAATGAAAATGTGAAGCAATGCTGTGCTGGTACATGCTTAAACAGCTCTCTGAAAAAAGAAAGTTTACTCAGGACACAATCTTTTCAATTACTTTCTGAAGTCTAGACAGTCAACAAAACATTAAAACAAGCCAATAGCAAACAGGCAGTTGCCTATTTTCAAGGTGCAAACACTCAACACTGAAAATTTAACAATGAGCTCTCCCAAAGTGGTTCAAGCTGGCTCCAGCTCACCATTAGCCAGTGAGGGAAAAGTTAGTTAACTGTATTGTTATAGATACAGGAGACTAGATCCACTCATGTCCCCCAGCAACCTTATTTTCCTACATGATTACATCAACCCTAGGACATGCCATATCAATACCCCTTCCCCTCTGTTTGGAGAAGATGAAAAGTAGACATCATAGAGTTCCTGGTAGATCCTTCATTTAAGGAAGGTACCCTGGACAGCCATCTTTTCATTTCCCACTCAGTTTGATCCTCCAGATTGCATACAATGAAGCACCTCCCAACCCCTTGTCATTGAGTATCCCTCTCTTCCCTTTGTTAGTTTCTTTTTATATGTTGTCTCTCCCATTAGACTGTGACTTCCTTGAGGGCAGGGGCTAAATTTTGCCCTTGTGTCCCCAGTAGTTAACACATTGCTTGGCACATAATATATGTTTAATAAATGCTTATTTTTGACTAATGAAGAGTAATACCCTAGACTAAAATAAAAAATCCAGGAAGAGGACATTTAAAAGGAAGGATAATGAGCTCAAATTAAGTTATGTTGAGCTTGAGCAATCTGAAAACTTCAGGCAAGCCGACAATGTGGGTCTGAACTTCTGAAAACCGATGATGGCTGATGATAGTAGTTCACATCAGCAAAATGAAGGGGGTTGAGCCAGATGGTCTACATGGGACCTTCTAGTTCCATATCCATTATTTTATGATGCTTTGAACACATAGCTATTCCCTTGTGACTGCCCTGTAAAATAAGTGAATGGTTGTTCCAGAATATTGAAATCAATAGGTTATAAACAGAGGTGTTGGTGAGGCTGAAGTGAGCTAATGACTATAAAACACTTTATAAACCTTAAAACACTATAGAAATGACAGTTATTGTTATTTTTTTGTTTTTGTTACTATTTTTCTATAGTCAGGAGGTCTCCATGCTATGACTTTATTCCTTGAGCTTTCTACTACACTCCTGCTGACTTTAAATATTTATAGAGCAATACAGAAGGGTACCGATAAACTAACAACCTTACTCTCTGGGGGAAAATATATTCACACAAACGTTCACATTTAATTTGTATTACTAACAATTTCTTAAGTCTAGACAATCAACAAAACAATAAATCAAGCCTTGATTTGTAGTGATTTGCCTATTTTTAATTAATAGTGATTTGGGATTTTAGATGTGTAAAGAAAGGCTCACACTGAAAAATTAGCAATAGGTCCTCCAAGCTAATTAGAGGGAAATCTAGGATATCCCTGCCTAGAACTTTAACTAGATTGGGGCAAATGGACTTTACTCCAAGATCTTGAAATTTGGAAGGTTCAGAAAGCATTTGTGCTCTTTCAGAAAATAGGAACCACTAAGTTTAGAATCTCATTAGCGAGAATCATTAATTAAAATAGGTAGCTGCAACTTCCTTCTGGTGGTCTTACTGCAGGTTAAAAAAAAGTCATTAAATGAATATCAGCTGTCAGTATAACTTAATTTAGAAGACAAAATTGATATATAAGGATGAAACTGGATAACTGAGATGAAGAAAAGCAGGCTAAATATTATATCACTTAAAAGTGATATTTCATTTAAATGACACCATTTTCATATCAAGTTCTTAATTTAAAGGTTGGTATTCAAAGTTAAAGATTCTAGGTTTAGATCCAATGAATTTTTAGCCATGAGCAAAATCTAGATATACAAGACAGTTATAATTGTGCCAGACTTTTCCTCAATATTTTAAGAACCTTTAATTTCAGCACTATATAGGTTCTCTCTCCACTGATGCCAATTACAACCACTCTACAACTTAATAGTTTATCACAGAGATCCATAGTAGTTTAAAATTATTTATCATGCAGCTAGTGTAGTGGTGGATTTCTCCAGAGTTAGCCAGACAGTTCCATACATAAAGTCTCTAATTTTGCTGGGATCCATCAGGTTTTATTTAGTCCACTGTCATTGTTGTTCAGTAATGTCCAACTCTTTGTGACCCCATTTGGGATTTTCTTATCAAAGATACTGTGATGGTTTTCCATTTCCTTCTACAGTTCATTTTACAGATGAGAAAACAGAGGCAAATGGTTAAGTACCTTGCCTAGGATTACACTAGCTAATAAGTATCTGGGTCCAAATTTGAACTCAGGTCTTCCTGACTCCAACCTGGTGCTCTATCCTCTGTGCCACCTAGCTGCTCTTTGTACAACCTATCTTCCCGTACCTTCCACCTCTATGCCACAATGAAACTTCAGAGCAGAATTTCTGGTTTCACAAATAGAGGTCACTGTAACACTGGATTTAAATCCATCCATATTAATGAAATCTAGGGGAAAAATTATTATTAAATATTTCATAATAGACCAACACTGTAGGCAGAGTATCTTTGTTCATAGTGTTTGATCCTAACCAATTTATTTAAAGAGATTTACTAGGCACCTGCAATGGTTACTTTAACCTAGTTCAATGCTAACAGAAGGGATGTGTTTAACTATCTCAGAAGAACTGTGCAAATCAAGCAGGTGTTTATGGAATCGTATTGTTCATAGTATTTGATATAATATCTAAGGCAGGATTTGAACCCAGATCTTCCCAACCCCAAGTCTAACATTCTATCCAAAACATGAAGTCTATGGCTGGAAGTCCCAAGCAATTGTTCTTCATTCCAATAACCCTCTAGGCCCTTGTTTGTCTTACAGTTATATCCTGGCTGCTCTTTTCTTGGTATTTTTTACCTGCCTTCCTTCCCTGCCAGAGGTGTTTGCCCATGGACTGGAGCTAGGGCCTTCTATGGTAAAATTTCACTTGAGTTCTTGTATCCACTACAGGGACTGACTGATTCTCTGTCCAAGACAGAAGATTATTGATACTAAAGCTGGCTATTAGAAGAAAGAGCTGTTTTTGAGCAATTTTAAAGCACCATTTATGTTTGTAATCTGCCTTTGGTCTAGTAGGGCTGTCACTGCCTGCCTGAGGTTGTCACTGCTGAGGGCTAGAGGGGCTCCCAATCAGGACCACCTTCTGCTAGTCAATTGATATGATAATGGCCTCATTAATATCTAGTAATTAAATCAGGCTTATTTTTATACTTTTGTATCATTTCATTTTCTCCTTTATAATTTAAGTTTAAAAGTGTATTTAGGTCAATAATTGATTACTTTGGAAGGAGATTCATTAGTTATTGAATTTTTAAATTTAAATTTGAATCTGTGGGATTTTTATGCATGATTTATTTCCTTTTAAGTATACTTGTACTTCATGTAATACTTATTTATTCCTTTCACTTCTACTGAAGTCATCAGTTGGATTTATAATTTGAATGCTGTTTCTATTTTTCTCGCTTATTTATTCTGGGTCTGCTTGGTTTTTCTTTGCCTAACTCAGATACTTGCCATCTTTGTGTCCAGTCGACTGTACTCTTAGGTTACATCTCAATATGAAGGCCTGTTATTTAATGGTACCAAAGTGAACACTAATTGTTGTTTAATTGCCTATCTGTGTTTAGGAACTCTGTTGCTCTTATTGCTAATTTGTAATTCCTTGTTGATAACTGTCACATGTCAAGATGCTTTTGCACATCTCTGATGCCTCTGGAACATCTTATGTCAGAGTTCTGAAATATTCAGGCTTCTCCAGATTTTTCAGTCATGTTCTTCATGCTTGCTTATTCCCCTAAGGGTATCCCAGTAATAATGTTCCAGGACCCTAGAGCTGCATCTGTGGTCTGAGTGCTATGACTTCCCAAATCTCCTGGAGTTTCTTTGTTAGTATACCCTGGCTCTTGAATCAACAAGGGAACATATCATTGAAGAATCCATCCCCCACCCCCACCCCTGAGCATCCTTGGTTATTGTAAAGGCAAGCTTCTAGCCTATTTATTTGACATTGAACTGGCTTCCCTGGTGATACCTTCTTTTCCCAATGCCCACAGGCTTCCGGCTATAATTTTCTATAGTCATAGGATAGTTAAAGGAATTTATTGTTATTTATTTTTGGATTTCTTGGCCATTACTCGATCTGAAGCTCTAAATAGATTTTTGCTAAAGTATATGTGGCCTCCTATTACTTCTCCTTGATCTTTCAAGCTGGCACCTCTACCACAAGCATTTACCTTTATATGATGAAATCAAACAAAATAAAGTTGAACTTCACTAAAAATGTCTTTAATTAGGAGTTTTCTTTAAATTAGCCTGGCCTACCCCTGATTATTTTCTATTAAGGAGGCTTTACAACTATTTCAACCAGACAACATATCAAGAATAGGCCCTGAATTCTCCATATAACATATTCATAGACATCATCCCTAAGATGACAATATAATCTAAAGGACATCACAGCAAATGTACCTCTCTTAGAATTTTGCTCTGTTTAGTGTTGCATAAAGGATGACACAGAAAACTGACTACATCCATCAATGACAGATACAGAGTTGAATTGTCTCAAGTTACACTCCAATTTTGAGCAAAAGGTACAACCCATTATTATATCCATTGATATGTTTAATTCAAAAATATCTTTGGCACATTTCTTTATCTTTCTCTACCCAACTCTTCTACTTCTCTTTCTTATCTATGTGTCTGTATATATCTGCATCTATATTTATATAAAGAAAATTCTGATATCTATGTATATATATATTATATCTATCTGTATATGTCTGTCTAGCTAGCTATCATCTATCTATCTTTCTTTTTTTTATTTTTGTGGGGCAATGAGGGTTAAGTGACTTGCCCAGGGTCACACAGCTAGTAAGTGTCAAGTGTCTAAGGTCGGATTTGAACTCAGGTCCTCCTTGAATCCAAGGCTGGTGCTTTTTCCACTGCGCCACCTAGCTGCCCCTTATCTATCTATCTTTACCAAAGTCCAGCCTTCCTCAAAATTTCCCTATTTCTACTGAATCACCATCCTTCTGGTCAGTTTCATAATCCTGGAGTAATTCTTGTCTCTTCTCATTTACCACATGTAGATGATCCATTTGTGAAAATTTGTAAATTCTTCTACCATCATGTCTTGTAATCTATGCCATTCTCGACTCATATGGTCACTATCTTAGTTCTTTTCCTTCCCACATCTCACTTTGAATACTGGAATAACCTTCTAATAGTTCTCCTGCTTCCAGGCTCTCTCCTCTGAAATCCTTCCTGCACATATCTTGCAGCATAATTTTGCTAAAGCAGATGTCTGCCCTGTCATTCCCCTGCTCAGTAATCCACTGGGACTACCTGGTGCTTCTAAAGATAAAAATCACATGCCATCACAAAACTTTACCCCTTTATCAATCTGACCCCAGCCTATTTTCCCAGATATTTCTTATCCCTCTCCACATATGCTATTTTCCATCCAACAGGACTATCAACTGCACTCTAAACTTGAAATTCCACCTTTAGCCTTTGTGTCCATGTATAAGCAGATGTTCCATCTGCTTGTTATACATTACTACCTCATTTGTGCATTTTAGGATTCCTAGTACTCAAACTAGGTAAATCATGGGTATGGTGAGTTCTTTGGTGAGTGGATTCCCTATAGTTAAGCAGATTTGCAACTATATGAAATTTATAGTCTTAAAGAGTTGCCTGTACATATGAATGACTATAAAATCACCCAATCTATACTTTTACCCCACATTGCAAACCATTTGGGGGTTACTGTAGTGTAATTATGCAATATCATACACCATTCACATCATGAATATTGTTATCATTAATTCATGTAAATATAGTTTTATGGTTTTAAAAAAAAAGTATTTCCCTCACAACAACCTTTGCATTAGGTAACTACTGGCATAGACACCTATCTGATAGTAGCAAAGAGAATATTACCAATGTATTTGATAGGAAATAACAAGCAATAATTCCATGTTTAGAAAGTTAGAAATCAGAAAGCTATAAATTAAGCAAATCCAGCCACTGAGATCCTTTAAGTCTTATGTTTCACTAAAATTTTTTGGAAATCTATTAGATGTAATCTAATCTGTATACTTATCTTACAGTGGGCAGGGTTTTTTTTTTTAAATAGATTGCTTATTAGCAGGGAACTAATAGAAGAAGAAAATAGTAACCAAATTGTCGAGCATTTGTACAGTCAACACTGATTGTCAGGGACTTCCAAGAAAAAAAATACATTTGGTAATAAAAGACTAGAAAAAATATCAAAATAAAGACTATTTAGTTCGATGTGATAAGAAACATGCTATGGGGGCAGCTAGGTGTTGAAGTGGATAGAGCACCGACCCTGGAATCAGGAGTACCTGAGTTCAAATCCGGCCTCAGACACTTGACACTTACTAGCTGTGTGACCCTGGGCAAGTCACTTAACCCCAATTGCCTCACTAAAAAAAAAAAAAAGAAAGAAACATGCTATGATGCTATTGGAGAAATATAATTTACATGTTTAAGAGTTTAGTTTCATTTTATGTAAATGTATGCTCATTAACATATACCATACTCAATCATAGGTTAAGATTGTGTTTTTGGCAAATGATAGTCTTCATTAATATCATAAATCATTGACATTAATTCATTCAGAATTATATATTTGCTATCATGTTGAATTTACATAATAAAAATACTAGCCTTAACTATGATTATTCTTTTTTCTTAATATAATCCTTGATTTAAAAAAATATCATACCATTAGAAACCTGACCCTGGCTCTCTTGTTAGTAGAAATGAAGGATGTATTTTCCATAAAATGAGAAAAGTTTGGCTTTATGTTGTACTAACTTTCCTTTCATGCCAATAATTAACTTTGAGCCTGCTGTCTGAATCTCATTTACACATCACCTGTTGCTATGGATACATGCCAAACTGCTGAACAAATGCAGAGATTATATGGAAAGGATCATCCCTGTTTTGGACTGTTTATGAAGAGATACTGAATCTAGAAAGACAATGGTATTCCTCTGCCCATGAGTGAATATGGGACTGTGCCTAGAATGATACATTAAAATGTAGTATCTTGGGTAATGCTGAGATGTTTTCTAACTAGGTAGAGCTTGAAGAAGAAAAGAAGGTCTGTTTTATTAGGAAATGATTAGAAAGACCGCATGCTAGAGGAGGAGAGGGTTCACAAGTGACTCAAATAAAAATTATTTGCTTCTAATTTCAAAGAGGAAAATAAATTTATCAACATTACAATGAGAAAAAATGCATAAGGTTTGACAATATTTAAGACTGATATTATGAGAGCTAGTTGGTACAGATGATAAAGTGCCAGGCCTGAAGTCAGGAAAATTCAGTTTCCTGAGTTCAAATCAGCTAAAACGGCTCCACAACAAAAGAATAAAGGACTTATATTAAACTTAAAAGTGTATAAAAATGTTTTTTAATTTAAAAAAAAATTACAAATATTTTTAATTGCTAAAATCACACATAGCAAAATTCATAAACACTGTCCACAGTCTGTGTTCAATATTTTTGATCTATATTAATGTTTCCCAACTTTTGATGGAGGTCTACCTTAAGGAAGAAAGAACTCATTAGAATGTAACTGATCTCACAATGCAGATTTTTTTTTGTTCAGTTATTTCAGTTTTATATGACTCTTTGTGACCCTATTTTGGGGTTTTCTTGGCAGAGATACTAGAATGGTTTGCCATTTCCTTCTCCAGCTCATTCTACAGATGAGGAACTGAGGTAAACAGGGTCAAGTGACTTGCCCAGGGTTACACAGCTAGTAAGTGTTTGAGGTCATATTTGAAATCAGGAAGGTGAGTCATCTTAACTCCAAGCCCAGTGTACCACCTAGTTGCCCAATGCAGATTTATCATAATCAGTTCCTTTTAGATGATTCATTGTCCCTGCATTTTCATCTGCTTATCTAATAGGAAACAGAAGTTAAATGGACAGATAGAAGTTAGAGTCTTCCCTGGAGGAGGGAATTCCCAATAGTACACAAGCAAGCCCCACAAGGGGAAAGCACCAAAGGGAATAACTAGATTTCAGCTAGTTCATTGTGTTGCAGATTCTTGAAATCTTTTATCTTTTCCTTTCATCATGTATTCAATTCATTCTGTAACAATAGAAAAAAATGTGGGGATTAAGTACCAGCATTGTCTGCTGTTCCCAGTACCTCAAAGCTAATTATAGCCTTTCCTTGCTCTAAACAACTCCTGCTATCCAAGTTATACTACATGGTGGAATTAAATATGTGATTGAAAAAGAAAGAGATTGATTCCATGAGAAACATTGTACAGCTGAAATGTAGATATGTACAGATGGGATAATGGATGGTATGCTATAGCTGGAATTAGGAAGACTTGAATTCAAATCTTACCTCAGACACTTACGAGCTAGATAACCCTGGGCAAGTTACCCTCTCAACTTCAGTTTCCTTAACTATAAAATGGGGACAGTACTAACACCTATCTCCCAGGATTGTTGTGAGGATACATAAAGACTAGCTATTATTATTAGACAACAGCAAGTGCTGCCATTGCATATGAAATTGCTTGGATATTTTTGCCCAACCCAGGAAAAAAAAATTTTTAATTGTCAGTGTTTTTAATATTAGATAGGCTGTTCAATGCTAAAAATCTATATTGCTTAATTGTAGGTTAGGAGAAAGGAGTTGTATAGGTAACAACTTTGTGGCAAGTAGCAATACAATGGAAAGAGTAGCAGAAGCAGAAGTCAGAAGCCCTAGTTGTTGTTTTTGTTGTTGTTTGGTTTGGTTTTTTGAAGCCTTAGTTTTGAATCTCTAACATTTGCTACTTGTATAGTGGCATTGGGTAAACTAATTAGCCAACTCTACCTCAATTTTCTCATCTCTAAAATGAAGTGGCTGGACTAGTTGGCTTTTATAGTTCTTTCCTATTGTAAAACTGATAATTTTTGGTAGTGAAATAGCTAAGCTACAGTGGTGTGTGGTCTTTAAAAAGTTTCGGTTCAGTGTGTATCATAAGTATACACATCTGGTATATCTCCTGTTGTAGGAAAATAGTCAAACAGCAAGCAGTTTTTGATAACCTATTTTAGACAAAGCAATGTGCTAAGTGCTAAGAATACAAGAAAAGCAAAAACAAGCAAAAGATAGTCCCTATTCTCAAGGAGGTCACAGTCTAATTTGACTACATATAAACCAGAAAAATACAGGATAAGCTAAACATAATCAACAGAAGGAAGCCACTGGCATTAAAGGAGATTTGGAAGGAGCTAAGAGAGTGGGTCCCCTATGAGTGTGTATATGTCTGTGTGTGGGTACGATATAGAACTAGAAGACAACACAAATGGTTTGTGATCATTTAATGGCTTAGGTATCTTTTGCTTTTAGAAACTGTGGTGATCTATATTACAAAGAAATATGTGTGTGAAGAATGGTAACCAACTCCTTACAAGAGTTGCTTTCTTTATCTCATCTAAGCTAGATAGAATTTACAGATAGTGCTTTAAGGTTTGTTTGCAAAGCACTTTATAAACATTAACTCATTTTAGCCTCACAACAACTTTGTGAGGTAGGTTCTATTTTTACACCCATTTTATAGATGAGAAAACTGAGACAGAGAGGAGTGACTTGTCTAGCATTACATAGCTGGTAAGTGTCTGAGGCCCAATTTGAACTCAAATCTTTCTGACTCCAGATCCAGCAGTGCTCTATCCACTGTACCACCTAACTGCTTATAGAAACATAGCTTACTTCCACATCATAAGGAGACATTAAAGATCACCCCACATGTAATAGATTCTCTGGTAGATCCATATTATCATCAATGTTCACATGCTGTGTGATTCTTGTTCATGTCTTTTGTGAGAGCCAAAATTGGATATATGGAGCATTAATCTCCCCCTTTAATACTTTCCCTTTTATATATATATATATGTGTGTGTGTGTGTGTGTGTGTATGTGTATATATATATATATATATATATATATATATATCCTAGCCCAATAAGAAAAGGAGCCTCTGAGCTTTAGTTCATCAAGGATCAGGTTTTATTGCTTGGGAATTAATTAGAACACAAAGGTGAAACCAATTAAGGAAATAAGGAAGTAGAAATGCAGATAGATAGTCTTAACACTAAACTTAGGGTTTTCTGTCATTAACTCACCACCAGAACTCAGCAGTCTGCAGTAACTCAGCAGTTGCTTGAAACAGAATATGAAACACGTGCTCTGCCAGGTCCCCGGACACCATCAGCCTGAACTCCCTGTGCATGTCATGGCTAAGTCAACAGCCAGAGAGAGTGAACTTCTGTTCCCGCTATCACTTAAGAGCTGGCATCCTGGAAGTTCTTTGCATTTTCCTCCCCAAGAGGGGAGGTCCTTCAAAAGCTACTTCAGTAGCATGCTCAATCTCAGGGTGGCCCCTCTAAAATGATTCAGCTAAAACTTTTGATATTAATCTTTGCCACAAATAATTTTTACCACACTTTCTATTAGTCAAGTAGATGGAAGGCCTTCCCCTGCCTTACTAGATATCTTGGGAATAACAGTATTCTATCACAGCAATGTTTATATTGATTCTCATTTTTAAAAACAACAACAAAAAAACCTTTTGTTAACACATCATCTTTACTTCTAAAAGTCTTTTTTAGCTCTCATCTACCCAGTGAGCCTTGTCACAAAGAATTTTAAAAAGAAAAAAATAACAGTTTAACAAAACTAACCAACAAAACATCCAAATCTGGCAGAATATGCTGTCTCCCAATCCCACAATCATTACCACCCCCACATCTGTCAAGATGGAAAGGAAATGGATTCTTTCTGTCTCTCCATCTCTGTCTCTGTCTCTGTCTCTGTCTGTCTCTCTCCAATCTTGATCAACATAGCATTCTTTTTCCTTCCTTTTCTTTTTGTACATTCTGCCTATAGGTAAACTCTCCTGCATTAAAAACTCATCTATCATTGTTTCTGGAGATTTGGTTTTAATCAGTTCTATATACACATTGGTCTGAGCATGTGGCACTTTAATTATCCTCTTGAATATGTGAAGCACATCTTTGTCATATCTACTTATATCTGAAGAGAGAGCCATCCTATAACACTAATTAAAGTGGGATGGTGGCAATTTTTCCATATTTGAATTATGTCCCATCTGTCTGATTGTCTTCAGTTCAGAGGACTAATTAAGGGTGCTTTCAATAGTTTATTGCTAATGTAGATATGATATAGGATAATATTGATTGGAATTTTTTTCAAAAAACTTTTATAAGTTGCATTAACTGAAAAAATATTTTGCTGTTATATATGTATTGGTGCATTTTATTAAGTATGCATATAGGAGTGTATATTATAAAACAACCTATCTACAATCATGCAAACATAACTGATTTTTTTCCATGATATGAGGGTTTTGTGTATCTGCAAAATGAATGATTTTTCACAGCAGACTTTGAAATAATATGACTCATAGGATTATAAACAGATTATAGAGTCATTCAATTTAAAGATCTGTCTGTTTCCTATTCATATCAATTGCATGTTAATAGGCTTATTAAAAGAAAGAATGACAGTGGAGCAAATTGATATAATGATGGCTATTCATTCTTTTATTCTAGAACGTTGTCACTTTTATGGACTTGAGAAATACATTTATCTCATAGTGTTCCTTTCATTTATTTGGGAGATTTTGAAAAATATGTAGCTAAGCAAATTGCAAACAGAATTATGAGGGACTTGTAAAGTTTAAGGAAAGGTATCTTACAGAGAAGAATAGTATTTTTCAATTTCAAATAAAATATGCAAGTTCAATAAAGTACTACTAATTATTTTTATTTGCTTGACTCAAATGCACTTGCAGATGACATTTCACTAATTTCATCAAGTTCCAGAACACTACAATGAGTCCTTGGGGAAATCTTAGCTAATATACAAGAAATTCACACTGAAAATACAAAGTGGATGAAAAACATATTTCCCATGATTTACAGATAGGAAAACATATATTTCCTATGACTTGGAATTAGATGAGCAGCCATTTAAGTTGGTTCAGCAGTATATAGGAAGAAACAACAAATAAACAAACAGTAAAATCTCACAGAACTCATTTACCTAGGAACTATGCTTAGTTAAATGCAGCTAAAACCTAGAATGTAATAGAAAAAAAGGCATCTTAGTTTATCCTTGTAAGAACACAGGGAGGTAGGTGATATTATCTCCATTTTACAATTGAGACTACAGGTATTCTTGACTCTAGGCTCAGAATTCCATCTACTCTGCCACCTAGCTGCCTAGTTTCTGTCAGAATGCTTTCCACATTTTCCAGGAGATCTTTTAACAAAAGGAATTCTTTCCAAAGTAACTTATATTTTCAAGTATATGATGTACCAGGTTATTCAGTCCAGTTACTTCTGGTTCTTTGTTGTCTAGTCTGTTACATTAAAACCACTTTTTTTTTTAAAACACCTGTCCCACAATTTTGATGAATACTACTTTATAATATATTTTGAAGTCTGAAAGGTCTATTCCTCCCTTTATATCTACATCCCTCACCAACCCACTTATTTCCTTTATATTCTGTATCTTTTTCCATATAGATACTTAGTTAATAACTTTATTGATAGTTAATCTTTAAAGTAGCCCTTTGGTAGTATAATAACTAACATTTATAAAGTACTTAATATATGCCAGGTGATAAGCTAAGCACTTTATAATTATTATCTCATTTGATTCTCACAATAACAGAGCAAGGTAGGTGCTATTATTATTCCCATTTTATAAATGGGAAAACTGAGGCACAGAGGTTTTGGGTTTTTTTTTAAGAAGCTCAGCATTTAATGGGGGAGACAACACACAAACAGCAACATACAAACAAGATATAACAGGGTAATTTAGATATTATCTCAGAGGGATAGCACTACCATTATTACATAATTAAGGAGGACTGGTGAGACAAATGGTTATCAAATAACAAATTATCAGGGAGATCCCCTGTCCTTTCCCAAAATCTTACCCCACCTAGACTATCTTATGCTGGACTAGAAAACCTTACGAAGAATTTAATCTAAGGTGAATTCTGTCCCATTGTGTTCTTCTCTGGCAGGTGGGCAGGAGAGTAGATCCTTTGTTAGATTGCCCAAGGCTGAGGGTGATTTGGAAGTGAATGACATAATCAAAGTCACATCCCCAGCCCCTCATTAGAATAGATCTGCCTCTCATTATACTATTCATTCTTCTCATTATTAAGGAGTCAGAGTCGATTGCCACCCTCTGAAACACCCAGTCTTCCAAGGACATATAATTGTTGAGTGGGTTCCATGAGGGGTCTTTGGCATTTGAGAGTGCCAATGACCCCCTTTATTAATTACATGCTAGAATGATTAATAAAATGATGAATTACCTAGAGGGGGTGCCCTGGCATTGGAGGTGGAGTTGAAAATTCATTCATTTCAAGTTCACTATAAGTAATGCAGAATTGAACTGAATAAGTTAGTGGAAGCCTTATCATATCACTCTTTATCATTATTCAGTAAACTCTAGTGGCTCCCTATTACCTCCAGGATCAAATATAAAATCTTCTGTTTGGCTTTTAAAGGCCTTCATAACCCAGTCCTTCCTACCTTTCCAGTCTTCTTACACCTTAATCCTTTCAGAGTACTCTATTGATTTTATTTTTTTGCAGGGCAATGAGGGTTAAGTGACTTGCCCAGGGTCACACAGCTAGTTAAGTGTCAAGTGTCTGAGGTTGGATTTGAACTCAGGTCCTCCTGAATCCAGGGCTGGCGCTTTATCCACTACGCCATCTAGCTGTCCCATCAGAGAACTCTAAAAGCAGTGTTCCTCAAATAAGACACTCCTCCTCCCATGAATGCAGATGTCCATGCATTTTCTGTTTTGTTTTTTTTTTGCACGATTTGATACTTTATCCACTGTGCCACCTAGCTGCCCCCATGTCCATGCATTTTCATTGGCTGTTGCCCATACTGGAAATGCTCTCCTTCTGCACTTCTGACTCGTGGTTTCCCTAAAACCTCAGCTAAAATCCCATTGTCTGCAAGTAGCCTTTCCTAGTATGATGTATGAAAAGTTTGAGAGACATAGTTTCTGAAGCACAGAGTTAAGTAATTTGCCTAGAGGCATATAGCTAGTATCTGAGGCCAGATGAACTCATGTCTTCTTACTCCAGGCCCAACACTATCCACTGCACTATCGAGTCTCCTAATTTCTGTTAGTGTGCTTTCCACATTTCTCAGAATTTCTTTTCAAAAAGGGAATTCTTTCCAAGGTAAGTTATGTTTTGAAATATATGATATACCAAGTTATAAGTTCAGCTATTTCTGATTCTTTCTTCTTTAATCTACTCAAATAAGCTATTAAAAAAAAAGATTGGTACGACATAGTTTTGGTGAATACTCCTTTATATTATATTTTGAAGTCTAGAAGTGATGTTCCTCCTTTTATATCTATATCTCCTCACCCATAATTTCTCTTTATATTTTAGATCTTTCCTGGTTCAAGGGAATTTCATTATTATATTTTCAGGCTCTGTAAAATAACCCTTTAGTAACATGGATGATATAGCATTAAATCTGTAAATCAATTTAGGTAGGATTGTCCATTTTATTATATCGGCATGGCCAACTCATGAGCAGTTATTTAGGTCATTATTTTATTAAGGAACTTTTAGTATTTGTTATGTACAAAGATATCAAGTATGGCACATATTTATGAGTATTATACTTATTTTGATTGTGAATTCCCTTTCTCTAATTTGCTCTTGGATTTTGCTATTGCTATATAGAAATGTTGTTTTTAAAGGTTTATTTTGGATTCTGCTACTCTACTAAAGCAATTCTTTTTCTCAATTTGTTCCTTTTCTTGTTTCCCAAGGATTTTCTATGTAAAAACATTTTGTCATAATGAAATATGGATAGTTTTATCTCATTCATCTAACTGAATGCCTTTAATTTCTTCCTCTTGTTATTGCTATTATTAGCATTAAAGAAGAATATTACATAACAGCTAGAAAAAGGAGAATATCCTTATTTTATTTGGTAGTATTTACTGGGAAATGTGTTTTCCCTTGCAAATATCAATAATTGCATGTGTGTGCAATTATTATGCAACTGTAGTTATTATTATTTGCAAGGAGAAAATACCAAATATACATGTATATATATGCACATATACATATAAATACACACAAATTTATATAATCAATATTTATATCTGTTTATCTATCTATTATACAATATATAGATATAATTTCATGGTTTGGGTTATTTTTTGATGAATTGTGCCAATTGTTTTCCTAATATTGACTAATATTGAATCATCTTTCCAATTTGACCATAAAGAATATATTTTCTGCTTATATTGCTACTATCCCTAAACAAGGATGTTATTTCATACTTTTGTCTTATTTTAAAATTTTAATATATCTTCTTTTGTGTTTCTTTTGGAATTATTAACTTCTAGGTCTCCTAAATTTTTTTTCTGGGGCAACGAGGGTTAAGTGACTTGCCCAGGCACACAGCTAGTAAGTGTCAAATGCCTGAGTCCGGATTTGAACTCAGGTCCTCCTGAATCCAGGGCCAGTGTTTTAGCTACTGCACCACCTAGCTGCCCCTAGATCTCCTAAATTTTAAGAAATTGCATGTTCAATTCACTAGTTCTCTTTTCCCCCTTTTATCATCAGAGCTATTTAGGGTACACTGTTTCCTATAAGGATTGACTTAGTTGTGTCTCATAAATTTTGATACATTATCTTGATATTATCATTATCTTTAATATAATTGTCTACACTCGTTTTATAATTTATTCTTTGATCCACTTCTTGTTTAGGATAGCACTTTAAAATTACTAAGGTTTGCATCTGTAATTCATATTTCTCATGGCTCAATTTTTATTGCTATAATCATTAAAGATTGTATTTAAGATTTCTGCATTTTTCTTTTTTAAGGTTTCTTTTGTGCCCTAAGATATGACTGATTTTTTTGAAAAATTTGCAAAATATATATATTTTCCAGAATTCTCATTGTCATAGCCATCCATCTATCAAATTCATTTTCCCCCAAATTCTGTCCAAGTCTATAATTTCCTTCTTGTTTACTTTTCTGTTAAATTTTTCAGGCTCCAGCAGAAGAATGTTCACTTCACCTATAATTGATGCCTTAGTTTTTGCATCATTTTTGCATTTCAGTAAGTTTTTCATTTGAAAACTTGGTTGATCTTCCATTTAATGAATGTTTACATATGTGTTTCTTGAATATATTGCATTTGTAATAAAACAATACAGTGTATATACTATTTTAAGAAAGGCAGGGTAGGGTAGAAAGTTTACTTTGGAACAAGAAGTTCTGGGTTCAACCAGACCTCTAATACATTCTAACTGTGTGACGCTTGGCAAGTGACATAACCTTTCAGTGTCCAAATCTACTCTCTAAGACTATTAAGTTGCAAAGCAAAACTGAGCTGCATTTGTGGAGATAATTTCCTCACCAGGAGTCCCCTAGACCAATTAAATCACAAGTCCAGACCCAAATTAAAATTTAAACAGGTCCAACAAGTTGCTGGCCTTGTTAAACTCCAATGAACAGAGATAATTTTTCTCAGGAGAGAAACAGAGAGACTTTCTGGCTCATTAGAAACATGAAAAACATTCAAAACAACTTCCATAATTTGAGGATATAATTCTTTTTTAAAAGATATAGCTGATGGAGTTTATTGCATATTTCACTTCTTTCTTATTTTATTTTATAATTCATTAAAGTCATTTGGGAATATGTCCATAAATTTTGGTGCAATTTTAATTTTTATTGATATCATTTATTTTTTATATTACTCTCATTTACAAATATATTTCTTTCTCCCTCTCCTACTCAGAGAGGCATCCCACATAATAGCGCTCTTTTATAGAGAAGAGAAAAAGCAGTTCAGTGAAAATCAACCAAAACATCAACCAAATTTGATGGGATATCCAAGGCTTTTCACTCATAGCCCCCCACATCTACAAAGGAGAGAGGTATATTTCTCCATCTCTTCTATGGGGACCAACTTGGACATTGCAATTATTATTACCCAAATTACAAAGCAACTGTTAGAAATGTAATTACCACTACATCCTAATTACAATCACAAAACCATTCCATGTTTCGTTGTTGTTCTTTTTCTTTCATTTTGCATTGTTGTAACCATTGCTTCTTATTTTGGTTTAAATTTGTTCATATAAAATTTTCCATGCTTCTCTCTATATGTAATACAAAAATATATAAGGACTTCTCTGTATTCTTCATATCCATTCAGTCTTAAGTCCATTATGTTCGTGTAGGTCAAATGGTTTATTACCTCATTCCCAATCAATAGCTATCTACTTTGTTTCCATTTTTTTGTTAGTGTAAAATGCTGCCTTTTACTTTTTTTTTTTTTTCAAATTTTGCCCTTTTGGGAAGTCTATGCCTAGGTCAACATGTATAGAGATTTTTATTATTTTATTTGCATAATGAACCTAAAGACTCTATCTCCCTATCTCTCCCTGGCTGGAAGTGAAGTGACTACTCACAATTCTAGTTTTACTCTTATTGACATGAGTTTTGACCTGCTTTACTTCAGATCTGGGTCAATTCACTATTCCCTAAGTAACCTAGTGGTCTCCCCATACCCAGAGGCTCTCTACTCCTAGAGGTTAATATTAATGTTAAACCTAATGTTGCCACTCAATTGCATCACAGCTCAGAATCCCTGAACTTGAGGTCTGATATCTCCCTCACTAAGAGGGATTGCAGGGGGGCGGCTAGGTGGCGCAGTGGATAAAGCACCGGCCCTGGAGTCAGGAGTACCTGAGTTCAAATCCGGCCTCAGACACTTAACACTTACTAGCTGTGTGACCCTGGGCAAGTCACTTAACCCCAATTGCCTCACAAAAAAAAAAAGAAAAAAAAAAGAGGGATTGCAGGGATGTGCTACAATGCCCAGCTATAATTCTTTTTTTCTCCTTTTTTCTTTTTAAATTTAAATTTTCTTTTTCTTTTAAATTTTTTCCCAATTACAAGTAAAGATATTTTTTGAGTTCTAAATTTTTCTCCCACCCATCCTTCCCTCCCCCTTTCCAAGGCAAGCAAACAATTTGATATTGGTTATACATTACAATCATGTTAAACATATTTTCACATTAGTCATGTTGTGAGAGAAGAATCAGAACAAAAGGAAAAAAATGCAAGAAAGAATAAACAAGAACAATAACAAAAAAGCATCAACAAAAGTGAAAATAGTATACTTCATTCTTCATTTTTCTTTTTCTGAATGTGGAGAGCATTTTCCACCATAAGTTTTTTGGCATTGTCTTGATTCATTGTATTGCTGAGGAGAGCTAAGTCTATCACAGTTGATCACTACACAATGTTGTTGATACTGTGTACAATGTTCTCTTGGTTCTGCTCATTTCACTCAGCATCAATTTATGTAAGTCTTTCCAGGTTTTTCTGAAATCCATCTGCTTATCATTTCTTACAGTATAATAGGATTCCATTATATTCATATACCACAACTTGTTTAGCCTTTTCCCAATTGATGGGCATCTCCTCAGTTTCCAATTCTTTGCTACCACAAAAAGAGCAACTAAAATGTTTTTGTACTTGTGGGTCTTTTCCCCTTTTTATGGTCTCTTTGGGATATAGACCTAGTAGTGGTATTCTTGGGTCAAAGGGTATGCACAATTTTATACCCAGCTATAATTCTTAACAGAATATCTAAAAACATGCAATAATTCCTACAAATAGCATACAACTAGATAATCAGTTAATTCCTTTTCTAATCCTAGCTGGACCTTTCACAAAACCAAAAGAGGAAACCTGAAACATGAGTGAATGGATGCCTAATGGGTCTGGTGGTTGGATATTAGACTCTGACCACTAGGATGAGAAAATCTAAAGTGATCGAATTGAAAACCTCTGTATCTTTAAATCTCACCCACTATTTCTTGTCTAGTCAGGCCATGTTTAATTATTTTCAATCTTGCAAAAGTCTCTGTAGCCTGTTTTTTGCTATCCCTTGAAAATATTAGAGGCAAGTACACACCTTCAACACTATGAGTTCTGTGCTAGATATTAGGTCATTCGGGGGATGCTGAGTTCTAAATCAAAGATCGTTATGCCAACAGAAAGACACCTTCTCCAAGTTACCCTTCTTGAAGACTCATTGTTCTGGCTGGTGCTGAGAAGGAAAAGACCAAATTATTATTCTTCATTACAAGTGAACCATAAGGTAAAGGAATGTCAACTGAAAATAAGTATATCATCAAGAACAACTAAGCAGGGAAGCTTCTAACAGTGGTCACTTTCTCCTACAATGAACACTGGATTCACCAAACAGCAGCCATATGATTTTCAGTAAATTGCTTAACCTCTCTGACCCCTAGTTTCCTAAGCTATAAAATTAAGATAAAGACATTTGCACTATCTGTTTCAGAGCATTCATATGATGGTCAAATGAGATAGTATACATAAAAGTGCCATGGTAGTATATAGAACTATATAAATATGAATTGATATTATTATTGTTCTATCAGAAATAGGTATTTTAAACCATGTAGCCATTTATAGCCACAGGGTTATGACATTTTGACCCTCTATTAATTTTCAAGTGGCCATTTTGTATACCTGTGTTGCCTATTAGTACTAGAAGATGCCACAATCATCAAACTATGTTTCTTTGGTCATTTGTACAAAAAAATACTATATAATATCACATTAAACAATTTAAAAATGTAGCAACTTACTTCAACTGTGGTACCTAGCAGGAAAGAGTAATTCTTAGAGCCAGCAATGGATCAAGACATAATCTAAATGTTCAAAGAATTCTACCTGATTAAAATGGGCCAGTACACAGAAAGAACCCTGTTTTATCATAGTGTTGGTGTAACATTTGCAGAGAGCTTCATGAGCCTAGGTTTGGATCATTTAACCATCATGAGCCATCTGTGGGATCCATTGGCAACTCAGTTCATTCACTGCCTGTGCATATAACTCTCTAAATTACCAACTCCCATAGTGAAATGACATGAAAAGACTCCTTAAGTCATAGGGATATAGTAAGGATAAAAGAAGATAGGAAGTGTAAACATGTGAAAATGTTTGGAGTCCTCAGCGGGAAAGGTACTTTTAAATGATAGTTATGACTATTATTACTTAACAATTTCTCAAAAGATCTAGGAGACACCAGGAGGGAAACTCAACATTTTTATATGAACTTTTTTTTTTCTGACTATGGTTAAGGGGGGAGGGAGAACGTTTTATTTCAGATACAGTGAAATATAATTTCACAAGTATGATTTTCACTTAGTCCAGTTTGCAAAGATCACACAATAAAAATTTCTTAGACACAGTATCCTGGTCATGACTGTGTACTTTCTCCCTGCAAAATAAAGTGTAAGGTTGAATACAGGGAGAGCTTGATTAATCAATCCTTTGGAAATACAGCCTTTTACAAACATGGTGAAACATACTTCACCACCTCATGGTGGAGAAAGAAGTGTTTCCCAAGGCAGGATGTATCAGATGTTTTTGTTTGATCGTTTTCCTTTGCAAGAAGCAAGGGTTAAGTTTGGAGGGGCTTAAGGCAACAAGTCAACAAACATTTAATTTATTAAACTGTTACTGTTTGCCAGGCAGTGTGCTAAGTGGTAGAGTACAAAGAAAGGCCAAAAAAAGTCCCTGACTTTGAAGAGTTCATATTCTAATGGGAAAATAACATGCAAATTAAACTGTGTACAAACAAAATTTGTACAGGGCAAACGAAAGATAAGCTTAGAGGGAAGCCCCTTGTACTGAATAAGGCTCACAAAGGGCTCCTGCAGAGGTTGGGCCTTTAGATGAGACTTGAAGGGAGCCAGGAGGGAGAGACAAGAGGTAGTATATTGCAGGCAAGGGTCACAGCCAGTGAAAAGACATGGGGGAGGGAAATGGATTATCATGCCAAGAATAGCCAGGAAGCCAATGTCACTGAATTAGTGGATATGTGGAGAAGAGGGTGTAAGAAGACTGTAAAGGTTGGATTGAAGCAGGTTGTAAAAGGTTTTATAAAGCAAATAGGAGAATTTTTTATCCTGGAGGTAATAGGAAGCCATTGTACCTTATTATATAGTGTGTGGAGGAATTATTTCCAGAAATTACTGTGATGTAACAAGGAACCAAAGAAACTTTTAAAACAAACAAACAAACAAACACAGTTTGGACTTGGGAGTTGTTTACTTTCCTAATTGCTGAGTTAATGATAATGGTTGAGGTTGAGGTAATAATGCTTATGTCAAGTACAGTCCGAACCACAAGTCATATATCCCCTCTTGCATCTGGGATTGGAGGAAATACCACCTGGATCACATCTTTGTGAGAGACTGCCTAAAGAGAGGTGGGAATATTTCACTTAGCTTCAGAGGATGACAACCTACTTTACTTTCCAGGGCGGAAAAGATGATGTATCCCAGGAGGTCAGGGATATACTCTTTGTGAAGGTACTTATCTCTGTGTTTTCTATATTATTTTTGCTACAGACAACTCTGAGTCATCAGAAACTGATATAGTCACTCATTTATATAGGTATTACCATCATACGATTATAGATTTAGAGTTGAAAGTGACATCAGAAACCATCTCTTCCAAAACCCTTATTTTACAGAAGAGGAAACTGAGTTCAAGATAAGCTAAGTGAAATGCTCAAAGCAGAAAAGTTGTAAATGAAAGAGATAGGATTTGCACCTGGAGTTTCTGATTTTAAATTGGCACCCTAGGTGTTCTCATTACAGTCGTAATATTCTCTTGTAATGGTAATAAATGAAGCATCTAAAATGTTTGTTTTTAAAGAATGATTAAAAACCCCTCTATTTTATTTTTCTGGGCACATTTTTCCTGAGTTTTGGACAACATTTAATCTATGCTTCCTTTAGCTCATCAAAACACTGTTTTCCAAGGACTGTGTGAGATACAAGGAACTGGGAAAGATTTCTCATAAGCCTTTTTTAAGCTGTAATTTTTCATCAAAATGTTCTTTTACAAGTGCTGTTTGATTTTCAAGAGGAATTATGAGGGGTTTATAAGGCTATTTAATCTTCATTTTCTTTTCTCTGGAAAGATCTGTTTGGTGGTATTTTTTCTTCTTTAGTCTTGAACAAAGCTCAGCTCTAAACAGAGTTGAATTTGACCTCAGACTTAAAATCCACATAGTTCAAGAAAGATGAAAAAAATGACAAAATGAGTTTCTTTTTCTCCCTTCCATCATGTCGCATAAGAAGGCCTGGCCTTTCATAAATCACTTTCACATACATTGATGTTTATACTGTACAGGCTAGTCCTTCTTGATAAATCTCTGGAGCTCAAAACTTCCATTGTTATGAGATCAACCTTTGAGCTATCGCTTTTGCTTACAAATAGGGAAAACATGATAGCATTAGACTCTAAAAGCCATTGGACCACTGGGTGTCACTAGTGAGACAGTTTTGTTC
Source organism: Dromiciops gliroides (assembly GCF_019393635.1). Lineage (NCBI taxonomy): Eukaryota > Metazoa > Chordata > Mammalia > Microbiotheria > Microbiotheriidae > Dromiciops > Dromiciops gliroides. The sequence goes on from NC_057861.1 coordinate 555,063,242, forward strand.
CATTCTATTAAGTCAACAAGCATTTGTTGAAGTTTGAAAGAAGGAAGTAGGAAAGATGACTAAAAACAACTGAAAAAAAATGGTTGCTAACTTAGGAATGCTATGATAGTTAAAAGGGAAAGAGAAATATTGACAATCCAACTGGATTATGTAATTTGTAGATTATGTAATTGATATTTCTAATAAATAAAAAAAATCTGGTCTTTATACTTTGCTCAAAAAACCTTCACTTGGCTCTCTGTTTCTCACCAGATAAAGTTCAAATGCCTTGGATATCATGCTCTCTCTTCTTTTCAATAAGAAGCTTCTAGAATCACTCTTTGAATTTACTCTTGCAGTTTATCATGTGTCCCCAATCCTTTAGTTAAATTGATCTTTTTGTAATCATGAGTGGTCTTCAAATTGGCAAATTCAGTTACATTCCTAATTCTCATTGCTCTTTCTACAATTGACTCTACTGATAACTCTTCTATGTGATCACCATCATCATTGTTTTCTTCTTTTTTTCCCCCTTTTTCTTTGTTCTTTGATGCTCTTCTGGGTCTTTTATGTGAATTCCTATTCTTCCCCCAATCTCCTAAATGAGTCCTCTTCTCTTTACCCCATACACTGTATCCTCTGGAAATCTCTAGTTTCATAGCTTACAGCATTTACACTTTGTGTATGAGTTCCAAATAGATATCTCCAGCCCTGACTTTTAGCGTAGCATTTTCAACTTCCTAATATGCAACTACACTTTGTTATTCCATTAAGACCTCAAATACAACCTGTCCAAAATTGTAATGATTTTCATACCCCTTGGATATGCTTCTCCTAACTTTCATATATCATTGTCCCAGTCACCATGCTTGAAATTCCAGAATAATATTTAACTCATGCTTAGTCTCCATTCTTCACAAAACCCATCTGGTGTTGTTATTTTTTTCTATTCAATTCAACAAAAATCAAGCATCTAATATGGCAAGGCATTGTGTTACATGACTGAAATGAAATAGAACTCCTATTTTAGTTGATAACAGCATATAACTAAAGCAACTGTATATAATCTAAACAGAGGAGTATTTATTGAAAAGTTGACAACTAAACTAATCCTTGAAGGAAACTAAGAGTTCTGAGATGAGCGAGATGAGATGAGGAAGTACTGCATTCCAGGCATGAAGCACAACTTGTAGAAGTGCATGAAAGCAAGAAATAGAATTTTGAGTTTTAAAGGGATGGCTAGGATTATAATTTGGAATATGAAGCACATTATGAGAAAAAATATGTGAAATAAGGCTGTATACAATAGATGCCTCCAATGTCTCTTCTCTCACTCTCTTTATAACCCCCAACAATCTGGCTTTGGATCTTATCATTTCACCCAAATTACTTTCTCCAAAGTTTCTAATGATCTCTTAGTTACCAAGTCCAATAGCCTTTTCTCAATTCTTATTTCTCAATCACTCCAGGGTCATTAACTTGTGGCACATTTCCCCTAGACTAAACCTTCTCTGCTAACTCTCAAGGGGCCACAGCTTTACTCTGGAAAATAGACTGCCCTAACCAACCAGGCTTTCCTCTACATTATTACTGTCTCCCCAGATTCCCCCATCAAGTTTGTCCTAAGTGCCATTACTTCCAGTTATAGTTCTGACAGCAATTATTGGTCATATAAACCAGAGGTGTCAAAACACATACCGCAACACTCCTAAGTGCAGCAGGAACAGGTGAATACACAGACATGTTATAATACATATGTGTATACATACATGTATATATACACATGTATGTATATATTAAAATGCAGGTGAATATATATTAAAATATAATTTGGGAAATATTTAACAAAATAAATAAAATAAAGACAATGTTAAAATGTTTTCTGAGTCAATATATAGCCCTAAGGGATAGTTTTGTAGAGTTTAGTGGCCTCTATTTCTATTTGAGTTTGACACCATTTATTTTTTTTAAAACTTTGTTCTCATTTATAGTTCCTTAAGAGTTAGCCTGTGGGACTTGAGAACCAGAAGACTCTAACCAGGTACAAAATCCTTGTATTTATATTATGAACATAATGAATCCAGAGAAACAGCGAAGTAATACTAGAAGTAATGTAAAATATAGGAAGCAGAATAAGAAAAGCAATGTAACCAATGTCTGCAACAATGTAAATGAAAAGAATAACCACCACAAAATAATAGAATAAGAGTATAGCTAACCTGTAAAGAACACATTTGGCTCCAAAGAAGAAATATGAAACAATGCCTCCCCTAACCCTTGGTAAAAGTTGGAGGTCCAGGGGCAGCTAGGTGGTGCAGTGGATAGAGCACCGGCCCTGGAGTCAGGAGTACCTGAGTTCAAATTTGGCCTCAGACACTTAACACTTACTAGCTGTGTGACCCTGGGCAAGTCACTTAACCCCAATTGCCTCACTAAAAAAAAAAAAAATTTGGAGGTCCACAGCTGTGAAACATTGCATATATAGATCAGATTTTTAAAAAGGAATCAATTCTCTTTGCTGAATTTTTTTCTTTTCTCTCTCTTTTTTCTTTTTTAAATTTTGCTACATGATTTGGCTCTTTGGGAAAAGGGAGGGAGGAGACACGGGAACTCTAAGCCATGTGAAAGCAAAATATATCAATGAAAACCTGTTTAAAAGAATCATTAGAGGCAGGAAAAAGCATCTCATCCCAAAATACTTATTTACCTCTAAAAATTAATGAAAATCGAAGGATTGTACTCATAGATAGAAGCATCTATCTATGAGTATTTCTCAAACCTATGTTTTAAATGCTCTTATTTTCAATGAACCAACAAAAATCCAGCAGTATTTATGCTGATTTATGACATAAAGCTTTTCATGAAATGAAAAAAATGCAAATACAGCCCTAGGGAACTTGTCTTTGAGAAAAAGCCTGGGATCTTGTAGAAGTGCCATTTTTAATTAGACTTATCAGCCATCATTTGATGAAGTGTTATACTCCTGACAACTCAGATCACCACAAAGCATTAATTGAAACACAGCCTTTATTAGTGAAGTATCAAAATTGTAGAGACCTTTGCATCATGTGCCAAAAAAATGTATCAGGGATGCATTGAAGCTTAGCCTGTTTCCTTCATCTTTAGGGAAACATTCAGCACACCTCATGTTCAATAAGCCATTAGTTCTCAATTTTTCAGAGCTAGCCACTAAATTAGTCCCACTCATTGCAGCTGAGGGCTCTCTGTGTGAGTTCCTACATTTGGCAGCAAAGGGCTCTCCAAATAAGTGATTATGTCAGAACTCAGTGTCTGAACTAAGGAGGGGAAAAGGAAGAAAACCACGCACAAGACTTATTCATCCAAAGACATTTATTAGAGCATGTTCTTTATAAATGGTTGGAGATGAGAAGGGATGCCGTGACTCTCCAAATCTGCGTGTAGATTGGTTGACAGCTCCTTCAGGATGACTTCTGAACTTGCTCTTTCGTAAGGAAAAAAAAAATCCTATTTCTGATATGTCTTAGAAATTCTTGCTTCTCTGTGGGAAAATTGGAACACTAATTCATTGTTGGTGGAGCTGTGAACTGATCCAACCATTCTGGAGAGCAATTTGGAATTATGCCCAAAGGGCTATAAAGCTGTGCATACCCTTTGACCCAGCAATTCCACTTTTAGGTCTTTTTCCCAAAGAAATCATGGAAGGGGGAAAGGGACCCACATGCACAAAAATATTTATAGCTGCTCTTTACGTGGTAGCAAGGAATTGGAAGTTGAGGGGGTGCCCATCAATTGGGGAATGGCCGGACAAGTTGTGGTATATGAATACAATGGAATACTATTGTGCTGTAAGAAATGATGAGCAGGAGGAGTTCAGAGAAACCCGGAGGGTCTTACGTGAGCTGATGATGAGTGAGATGAGCAGAACCAGAAGAACATTGTACACAGTATCATCAACATTGAGTGTTGACCTACTGTGATGGACTATATTCTTCTCACCAATGCAATGGTAGAGAAGAGTTCCAGGGAACTCATAATAGAAGAGGATCTCCAAATCCAAGAAAAAAAAAAAAAAGAAATTCTTGCTTCTTTTCAGGATTTCCAGGATGGTGATTGGTAAGGATCAAAATATCATCTATTATCTCTACTTCTAGATCTCTACTTTGGGATCCTTGAACTCAGTAATTGATTGAGTGATGGGAGAGTATGGATTTGGAAGTCTTCCCAAATTACCTGAGCTAACAAAGAAGATGTGGAGGTTATTATTTTTCTTTTTCTTTCTTTTTTTTTTTAAGTGAGGCAATTGGGGTTAAGTGACTTGCCCAGGGTCACACATCCAGTAGGTGTTAAGTGTTTGAGGCCAGATTTGAACTCAGGTACTCCTGACTCCAGGGCCGGTGCTCTATCCACTGCGCCACCTAGCTGCCCCAAGGTTATTATTTTTAATCCCAGGTACCATTGGGGTCCATTGGGCCCTGGAAGACACCTTTATGATGTTAAAATTAGGGAGAGTTCCTGGTTTCTTTCAAAGGTGAAGTGAAACAGGAAACCATTAAAACTGCATAGGGATGAGTCTTAACAGGGAGTTCTGTTTCTGAATTGTCTGGACGGTGCCAGAAGGTGATTTTGTATAGTTATTTTTTCTCAATAAAAACCAATATGAAGATGCTTATGACTCTTCCCCTTGAGAGTATGTGAATGCTAAGTCAGATTTTAGGGGCATGGGAAAGTGACAATAAGCTTCCAATACACAAAAAATACCAACAAGGGTCAAAAATCCTCAATTATTAATATAACTGTGTGTAAATGTGTGTATGCATATAACTACTTTCTAGTAAGGAATTTTAGTTCATTTACACCCCCAGAGGAAGTTCATGTAGCTATAAAATTCTAAAAAGCAAACATATCCCTATTCACATAGTAAGAACAGCCCTAGACACCACAAACCGGACACTGTGAAATGAATGGCTATGGTCATAGGTTAATGGGCCTGACAATAGTCACCTACCCAGTACCCAAAGCACATATGCTCTCAGTTTCCGGCACCTAAAAATGGTCAATAGGTTGAGAGTAGAGAGTGGGGAGTAGGGCAAGTGAGCACAAAAAACAAAGACTAGTTTAAGCAGGGATTAAATGGACAAGTGTCCGTTCTATACATACTTCCCCGGTTTTACCGGAATGGTCTTTCTCAAGGAATAATGGAAAATGCATTATTTATTTCATAAATTTTGTTTAATTTCAAATTCATTTTTCATTTGCTTTAGATTTATTATTTCACTGGTATGAGGGTATTATTTTCACCAATGCAGATTACAAACCTCTTCAAATTTTATCTTTAATAATTCTTGTCAACATTTTTCCATTAATCCTTCACTGAGGGGCAGCTAGGTGGCGCAGTGGATAAAGCACCGACCCTGGATTTGGGAGTACCTGAGTTCAAATCCGGCCTCAGACACTTGACACTTACTAGCTGTGTGACCCTGGGCAAGTCACTTAACCCCCATTGCCCGGCAAAAAAAAAAAAAAAAAAAATCCTTCACTGAGGATTACCCAACACAATAGAATTGTTTGGTTATTTGTTTGTCAAGACAGTTACTACCAAGTATGGAAGAGGTCTTGGATATCACCCAATCCAAGCTCATTTTGAAGATGTGGAAACTGTAGGCCTGATAATGACTTATGAAAGGTCACAGAATAAGTGGAAGTAGGGTCAGGAATCAGTCTTTCTTATTCCGTGTCCTTTCCTGGACATAGCAAACAGTGGTGTTGTTTCCACTTCACTGGTGCATATTTTGAAGAGTCACCCTTGCTTTTTCAGACTGTCTTTCTTAGGGAAAGTCTCTGAGTCTGTTTCTCATTGTAAACTGGGAAGAGTGCTTTCAGTACTTAACTCAGAAATATTCAGAGGCCCAAATGTGATAATGTTCCTTATCAAAAAGTACTTGAAATAGGGCAAGAGACTTGCCCATAGTCATATAGCTAGTAAATGCCAGGGGCTTTATTTGAACCTAGATCTTCCAGATTCTAGGTTTGTCAATAACCTAGCTGTTCAAACTACTATTAATTTATTGGTGGTGCAGTAGATAGAGTACTTAGTCTGGAGTCAAAAAGACCACAAAATTCTTTAAAATATTTGATTATAAAGACAAAATCAAATCTGTAATATTAAATTAAAGTGACATAGCAAAATGAATAGAGTATTAGACATGGAGTCCAGAAGACCAGGATTCAAATCCTGCCTCTTGTTTCACCTTACCTTACGCCAACAAATCTCTCCAGTTTTATTAAACATTATTCCCTTTCCTTGCTGTATGATGCAACAAAATTGGCCTTCTTGCTCTTTCTTCCATATACCACTCAATCTTTTGTCTCTGCACCTTTCCATTGACTTTATATTATGAGTGGAATACACACTCTCAATTCCACTTCTTAGAAGTCCTTGTTTTTTTCAAAATTTTGTTCAAATGTCATCTTCCACAGAAAGCCTTTCCTGATGTCTGTAATTGCTAGTGCCCTCTCCTCTAAAAACAACTTTGTATATATTTTGTATGTACTTCTGAAGTCCCTTTTTGTAGAGAAAGTGAGAAAGCATAACCCAGGCTTGTCATGAGATCTAAGGCCTTCATCTGGGTTGAGGTCCGAAGTTTTCTTTTGACCTTCTCTCTCTCTTTTTTAAAAATAAAGTCCAACCTTGATAGCAAACATTCAGAATGCAATAAAAATAGCTTATGTTTATTGGGAGAAGTATAGATAGCAAATAAACAAGGTTGGAATAAAATGGGAAACTCAACTATAGCAATGCCAGACAGGGAAAAGAGGAAAGAAAGTGGGGATTATTTCACCATATCCCACAACACAACACATATATAATCTAGAAGAAACAGACAATTCTTTGCAGACACATCACACTTTATGTCACTCAATGATTGAGATGAGGCTACAACTATTCATAATTATATTCAGTTCCAAATATTCTTATTTGCCATTGGCTCACAGCTGCTATATTTGCCCTTACCCTCTCTCTTCTCCAAAAAAAAAAAAAGTAAGTTCTTGAGTTTTTCCTATTCCAAAGAGGCTCCTTCATGTCTCCCATGATTCTTTAGTTTCTTCTTCCGGCTTTGAAAAAAATATTCATACCATCAGCACCCTTGTCAATAATGGTCTATACTTGCCTATGGCCATGTTGTCAACCCAGATGGACTTGAGGAAAGTTTTTTTTGTCTCATATTTGTCTCTGTATCCTCATCTCCCTGAAAGCATAATGCCTGTGTATTTCTTGGTGCTTAATAAATATTTTTTCATTGAGTTATTAATTTGATTTCTACTTTTCATATATACATGTATATATGTGTATATATATACATATATATGTATATATATATAATTTAATACACACATATACTTATAATGACCCCGTCAGTTTTTCTCCCATTTTATTATAATGCTCACTTGAGATGGTATATATTAAATACTTTGCAAACTTGAAAGCATTATATAACTATCAGGCATTATAGTTATTTTTTTATAATTTCAATGTCTTTTGAAATTGATACTGTCATTCATGCAAGTTATGTATAATTATGCCGTACTTGAAGTCATTGGATTATTTTTGTTGTTGGCATTTACTTTTCTGAGTCTCAGTTTTCCATCTGTATATTCAGAAAGGTAATAGTTTACTTGTCCTAAAGTAGGGAGCTAGATCAGATGATACCTGGAAATTTCTTCTAACTCAAATGTATAATGCAAAGATTTTAGTCTTTTAGTGGAAAGAAAAGCTATGACCAAGTTTTGAAATTATAATAATATTGCTATATCTCAAGAACTTTTTTTTAGGAACACAGATGTTTCAAAGGCATAATTGCATGGGGAGTCAAAAGTGTAATATTATGCTGACTTTCAGATATTTTTGTTTATGAAGTCATTTTGTTAAAATGGACTTTAAGCTCTAGGATAGATACTGGGCCTGTGATTTCATTTTCATAGGAAAGTCTCAGGAGAGGAAGGTTTTCATTGCCATGATATTCTGGTACCTCTTCTGCATTTTGAAGTCTTACAGAATTGCTTTGAACACCTATAGTTTGAATTAGTTAAAATAGACTTCATGGGGCAGCTAGGTGGCACAGTGGATAGAGTACTGGCCCTGGAGTCAGGAGGACCTGAGTTCAAATCTGGCTTCAGACACTTAACACTTACTAGCTGTGTGACCTTGGGCAAGTCACTTAACCCTCATTGCCCAACAACAACAAAATAGACTGCAAATAGACATAGGATCTTGGATCAAATGAGGTAATACACACACATATCTACATACACACATATCCAAGCATATATACATACATATATGAACATACATATGCATATACATGAATGCATGCATACACACATATGTACATATATATGTACACACACATATATACATATAAATATCAGCACACTGTCTGGCACATAGTAGTAGTGATTTACTAAATGCTTGTCTCCTACTACTTCCTCCTTTCTGTGTTCAAAGGTTTCTAATGGTTTGATGCAAAAAGACATAGTCAGGATTGGTTTATTGAAGAATACACAGAAATACTTAGCAATATATGTGTATACTTATATTTTGATAGACAATTTTCCCTAGGAAGGATAATTTATATTTCACAAAGACAACACCTTTCATGTTGTACTCCCAGCCCCAGATGTCCTGGGCAGCACCAAGAATCTGCTTTACCTACATTGGGGGTTTTGTTAAAGTTGAAGGACCTTTTCCTGCATGGGGGACCGTGGGCTTTTTCATAGGGATTCCAAAACAAGGATTCTGTGTGAAGAGATGCAAAGGAAAGGGAGCTTGGCTTCATCTCAACCCAGCCTACATGGTATTTTTTCCTCAATTTTCTATACCCTAAGTCATATACTTACTAAGTTTATCTCTAAGACCAGGGTGATATCCTAAGCACAAGGAAACTCTAAAGGACCCCATCCTGTAGTGCAAACTATAAACAGGGACCAGGGGGAGTTCTCTCCCACCCAGATTCTACTGTTTCAGAAGTGTCAGACATTGCCCCCCAACCTTCCTACAAACACCCTTGTTTTTTCTTCCTTCTTCCTGTACCTTACATGGCCTTCACCATTGGATCTCCCAGTTCTAAATAGTTATGCACCAGGCTGCTCTAGTCTATCCCACTCCCTGCTATTACTTTTTCCAGACTCGAGGGCACCCACATCTGACCACTGGGCCTCTCCAGAAACCTTGCATTTAACCCATACTATATATGTTGTCTCTCCCGGTAAGAATATGAGCTCCTGGGGCAGTTAGGTGGTGCAGTGGATAAAGTACTGGCTCTGGATTCAGGAGGACCTGAGTTCAAATCTGGCCTCAGACACTTGACAGTCACTAGCTGTGTGACCCTGGACAAATCACTTAACCTTCATTGCCCTGGCCAAAAAAAAAAAAAAAAAAAAAAGAAGACTATAAGCTCTTTGTGAGCAGTGACTGTCACAATTTTCTATTTATATTCTCATTACTAAGCACAGCACATGACACATAAGTGTTTACCAAGTTTGTTTTTTCACTCGTTCATTTATCCATTTGTCATAATAATAGCTAGTATCTATAGAGTAGTTCAAGATTTGCAAAACACTTTATATAGATCATGTCATCCTATCTTCCCAACAACCCTGTGAGATAAGGATAATTATAATCCCAATTTTGCATATGAATAAATTGAGACTGAAAGATATTGTCCCCATTTTACAGATGAGGAAAGAGAGAGGTTAATCACTTGCCTAGGGTTACATCGGCAGTTCTTGTCTGAGAAAGAATTCAAACTCAGGTCTTCATGACTTCAAATCCAACCTTTTATCCCCTGCACCAAAGACCCACTTCTATTCTCTACTACAACATCTAAACAGATTCAGATCACATTATTGTTTTTTATTTTAAGGGGCTATTGTGATAAATTTTCAGAGTGATTCCTTGAAAGAAAAATCCTTAGTTGAGTTATTGATACACTGTGGTACTTAATGAATTATAAATGTTGACTATGTGTCTCACCTCTATTAAACCTATCAAATCAACAAAAAGAATTGTTAAAACAAGTGCAAAAAAAACCCCTGCCAACACCCAGAATTCTATTTGTGTGTTTGGAAACAACTTGAGCATGTGAATTCCAATTCCAATGTCCTTATTTCCTGGCCTGATAATTATAATATGATGACTATTTCTTATATTTGTAAAGTAATCTGAAAACTTTGAGTGTCCATTGATTTTATCAGCTGAAGGTAGAAACTGGTGAGTCAGTCCAGTGAGATGGATATATCAGAGCATTTCTAACACAGTACGATTTATGTAGGTATAGTTTCTGGTTTCTAGGGTGTTAAGTCTACTTTGCTGCCCCTGAGGATACAGTATGACTGACTGTTTTAACAACTGGCTCATTCTAACCTACCCTATTCATTCCAAATTGTTTTCTATGGTCTGGTGTACAAGAGTAAAGTCCTATTCATTTTCTCCAGACACCAGAAAGTCATGTTGCTCCTTAAAGGACCCTTTCTCATCCTCCAGAGGAGCAGTGGCAGGCATGTAATTTCAGTTCATAAACCCCAGAGCTGAAGATAATAATCTTCAGATCTTGTAGCCATTTATAAAGCAGCCTGATTTGGTGTCTCTAGCCCCGGGCCATGTGTGATGAATTACTTATTCACTTTCCTGTTTGATTATTTTTATATCCCAGATCAATTACTAAATGGTCCTGGATGTTCAACCCATCTTTTAAGGAATGAAGTTATTAGTAATTGTTCTCCACTTCTGCCCAAGCGCAGGCTTAGATTGAGGAGAGTGAGGGGGAGAGGGAGTAGTAAAAAATATTAAGAGGTCAATATGAACCACCCCCCCACCACCAAAAAAAAATTGATTTTAAAATAAAAATTCCAAATGTGGAGCAAATCTTCATAGATTAAGAGATGAAGTCCATTTAACACCACAGTCTGCAGAACACTTGTCCCAGACATTTAATAGAGCTTTAATTATGAGATGCATGGATGTTACAGGATGAAAGAAATTGATTCCATTTAAAGAAGTACTTTTTATTTTTTTTAATTTATTTTTGAGGGTCAATGAGGGTTAAGTGACTTGCCCAGGGTCACACAGCTAGTAAATGTCAAGTGTCAGAGGCTGGATTTGAACTCAGGTCCTCCTGAATCCAGGGCCAGTGCTTTATCCACTGCACTGCCTAGCTACCCCCAAAGAAATACTTTAAAGTACTATATACCACTGGATTAAAAAAAAAAAAGAGACAGTTCTGAAAAAATTATTGAAGGTTTTTTTTTCACTGAAATGACTGGGAAAGGCAAGGTAGACATATATGATATTTGTACTAAAAAGTATTTATTATTTATTATCATTATGATTATTATTAGCAGAGAGTGGGGGTAGGAGGGGGCATAGGCTTGGGCTAGATAACCTTGAAATCCCTTCCAGCTCTATTCTCTCACTTTAGTTTACATATATCAAGCTCTTTGAGCTTTGTGGAACTAGAGTTATGGAATCCTAAGGATTATTACTAAAACATAAAATACCTCAAGAAAATCAGGGACTTAGAAATAGCTGCTGTTACTATATACAACATTCTCTTGGTTCTGCTCATTTCACTCTTCATTATTTCATGCAAGTATATCCATGTTTTTCTGAGATCATAGAGTTCATCATTTCTTATAGTACAATAGTATTCCATCATGATCAAATACCACAACTTGTTCAGTCATTCTCCAGTTGACAGATATCCCTGCAACTTGAAGTTCTTTGCCACCAAGAAGGGATGCTATAAATATTTATCCAAATTAACTACAAAGTACCTATGAAGGAAGACTCTATCTGTATCCAGAGAAAGAAATGATAAATAGTGGTATGTATAGAATGATTGCAAATATATACATATACATATATGTGTATATACACACACATATGTGTGTGTGTGGATATATATACCTACATATACATATTTGTGTCTAATGGCAGTCATCTGAAGGGAGAAGGGGGAGGGAAGAAAGAAGGAAAAAAAGAGAAATTTACATGATAATTTTAATATATATGTGTGTGTATTTAAAAAGAATAGCAAGTGGTACATAATAGATTTTCGGTTTCAAGCACAATCATTTTTTTTTCTATTATACTATGTTATGGAAATGCTTGTTTTATTTCTTAAGTTCAGAATAAAATTTTGAAAAAGTTGCTGCATTTGTTGTCCCTTAAATAGTAATTTGAAATTAACTACAATACCTTTTCACCTTTAAGAAAGACAGCAACCTAGTGAAACTATGACGTACAAGATGGCCAATTAAGTCCCATGCATACAGGATACTTGTGAGGGAACTTTTAAAACACCATTCCTTATGGAACTCATAACTTTTTTTTTCACTGTACACTCTCTTATTCCACAAGTATTGTTAATAAAACTGTTGATCAGATAAATATTCTGATCGATCTAGTTTTTAGATGAAACACTTTGTCTCTTTGTGGGAGTGATACTCTAATACAGTACTCATGTACTTCTTACTAAGTAGTATTGTGTCATCACCTTCTATGGCCATTTAATATTTAGGCTGAAATCAGTGCTCTAATCTGGTAGATAAAGAAGGGAGGACAAGAAATTCTAGCAAGTAAGACAGCATGCACGTGTCAAAGATTAGGCAAATAAATGGAATTTGACTGAGGAAAATGAATACCATTGGGTTTTAACTTGGAACCTATTGAAGTTTCTTAAATTGAAACACAACTTTAATTAGATTAATTTCTCATTTAAAACTGCAGGGAATCCTCAGAGCACGTATTTAAAAAGAACACAATTTTACCTATTACAATGAATACTTTGTTGTCATTTCTTGACTTAGGAAGACTGTCCTTTCTACTAAAAATGGGTTGAATTTATTTATGTTGTAAATTATATTATTATTTATTATATTTGGGGTCATCAAAAGGGTAGATGAAAGAACAACACATTCTTTGGCAAAAAGAAATAGAATAAGGAGCTGTATCATATATATCCATCTTCATAAGATTTTACAGTCAAGATTATATCCTAACCCCCTATTTCCTTTGGCTGACATCTTCCTCCATTTGGCAAGGAATTCAGATATTTGTAGACTAGAAAGATTCTTTTGTTTGACTTGTTTTGACAATAAATTTATATTAGTTAAACTTCTGAATGAAATTATTAAAGTCAATGTTTATGTCAGTCATGTTGTCCTCTTCCCATTACTATCTTTCAGTGTAAGCAATTCAATATCCAGTCATTTTATTTGAACTTCATATTCTTTCTTTTTGTTGATAATGAAATATATATATATATATATATATTCATATTCACTATACACTGTCTTATTCCACAAGTATTTTTGATAATACAATTGGTCATAAATCTTCTGACTGATCTATTTTTTAGATGAGACATTTTGTTTGTTTCCCTAAAAAATCTAAAAGGTAATATAAAAGTCTTTGGCTTTGCTGATTTCTTTCTCTAGAACTATTCCTTCATTTACCCTCCTCATCATTACTATTTCCTACCTTTGCATAGAAGTCATCAAATGTCAGAGTGTGGGTTGATTTGATGAAAGTGGTCTCTCCCTCTAATTGGATAGTTACTCCCAGAATCTCTATTTTGAGGAAAACATGAGACCACTGCCTTCTTTTTTCCACCTTCCCTTTTATTACCCCCTTTTCTCTTAGTTCTATCCCCTTCTACTTCCTTGTTGGGTAAGAAAGATTTTTATTAACAGTTGAAAATTTATTGAAATATGGTATGTAGGTCCTTTCTTCAATCATGGCTTTCAGGTAGTCCAATAATTCTTAAATTAATTCTTCTTGATCTATTTTCCAGGCCTTTTTTTTTTCTTTTCTTTTTCTTTCTTTTTTTTTTTTTTTAGTGAGGCAATTGGGGTTAAGTGACTTGCCCAGGGTCACACAGCTAGTAAGTGTTAAGTGTCTGAGGCTGGATTTGAACTCAGGTCCTCCTGACTCCAGGGCTGGTGCTCTATCCACTGTGCCACCTAGCTGCCCCCCATTTTTGTTAATGAGATATTTCACATTTTCATATTTCCTTCTATTTTTTTCATTCTTTTGACTTTTAAAAAATTGTTTCTTGATGTTGCATGGAGTCATTAGTTTCCACTTGTTCAATTTAATTTTTACGAATTATATTCTTCACTGAGTTTTTGTACCTCTTTTTTTATTTGGCCAATTCTGTTTTTTACATTGTTATTTTCTTCAGTTCTTCTGTACCTTTTTTATAAAGCTTTTAGTTGTCTTTTCATAATTTACTTTCTTTCCTCTCATTTTGGGTTTTTTTGGTTTTTGGTTTTTTTTTTTTTTTTTTTAGTGAGGCAATTGGGGTTAAGTGACTTGCCCAGGGTCACACAGCTAGTAAGTGTCAAGTGTCTGAGGCCAGATTTGAACTGAGGTCCTCCTGACTCCAGGGCTGGTGCTCTATCCACTGTACCACCTAGCTGCCCCCCTCTCATTTCTTTACCTAATTTCCCCTCTATCACTCTTATTTGATTTTTAAAATAAATTTTAACTCTTCCAGAAATTATTTTTTGTTTGTTTGTTTTTGTTTTTGTTTTGTTTTGTTTTTATTTATCTAGAATTTTCCCCAAGTTACATGTAAAAAATAATTTTTTTCATATTGATTTTTTAAAACTTTTGTGTTCCAAATTTTCTTTCTCCCTCCCTCTCCACCCTAAGAAATCAAGCAATTCAATATAAGTTATACATGTGCAGTAATGCAAAATATCTCCACATTAGTCAGGTTGTAAAAAAAAAAAAACAGACAAAATGCTTTTAGAAAGAGGAAGTAACAAAATAAAATTATGCTTCAATCTGTATCCACATAACATCAGGTCTGTAGATGGATTGCATTTTTCATAAGTCCTTCTGATAACATCCTGCTCATTATTTCTTTCACAATTACTACTGCTAACTGTATTGCCCTCCATTCTATTCCCCCTTGATATTTACTCTATTTTCTATCTTCTTTCACCCTATCCCTCCTCGAAAGTGTTTTGCTTTTTACTGCCCACTCCTCCAATCTACCCTCCCTTCCTTCACCTCTCCCCCCATATCCCCTTCCCCTCCCATTTTCCCACAGAACAAGATATACTATGTTTCCCCTCTTTGAGACAATTCTGATAAGAGTAAGGCTCACTCACTCTTCTGCTCCTTCCCTATCTTCCCCTCAAGCCCATAAGTTTTTTCTTGTTTCTTTTATGTGAGCTACTTTACCCCATTGCACTTCTTCCTTTCCCTTTCTTTCAGTGCATTCCTCTTACCCATTAACTTTATTTTATCTATTTATTTTTTTTGGTGGGGCACTGAAGGTTAAGTGACTTGCCCAGGGTCACACATCTAGTAAGTGTTAAGTGTCTGAGGCCAGATTTGAACTCAGGTACTCCTGTCTCTAGGGCCGGTGTTCTATCCACTGCGCCACCTAGCTGCCCCTCTTAACTTTATTTTAAAGATGCCATCATGGAGCAGCTAGGTGACACAGTGGACAAAGCACCAGTCCTGGAACCAAGAGACCCTGAGACCAAATCTGGCCTCAGACACAAACCATCCTACTCTGACTGCCTCACCTCCACAAAAAACCCAAAACAATAACAACAACCAAACAAAAAAGGATAAACAAAAAATAAATGCTTTGCAGATATAATCTCTTCATATGCAATTCTGTCTAAGTGTATTCCTTTCATCTACCCTAATACTGAGAATGTTCTTATGAGTTAGAAGTATCATCTTCTCATGCAGGAATGTAAAGGTTTTAACCTTATAATATCCCTCATGATTTCTTTTTCCTGTTTACCTTTTTATGCTTATCTAGGGTCTTATATTTGAAAGTCAAATTTTCTATTCAGTTTAGGTCTTTTCATAACAAATACCTGAAAGTCCTCTTTTTTCTTTGAAGTCCCATTTTTTTCTGCTGAAAGATTATATCCAGTTTTGCTGTGTAGGTGATTCTTGGTTGTAATCCCAGTTCCTTTTCCCTCCAGAATATTATATTCCATGCCATCTGATCCTTTAATGTAGCAGCTGCTAATCTTGTGTTATCTTGACTGTAGCTCCACAGTATTTGAATTGTTTAGTTTTAGCTGCTTGCAATATTTTCTCCTTGACCTGGGAGCTCTGCAATTTGGCTATAGTATTCCTTGAAGTTTTCTTTTTGGGATCTCTTTTTGGAGGTAATCAATGGACTCTTTCAATTTCTATTTTACCTTCTGTTTCTAAAATATCAGGGGAATTTTCCCTGACAATTTCTTGGAAGATGATGTCTAATTTTTTTACTTTTGGTCATGGTTTTAAGGTAGTCCAATGATTTTCAAACTATCTCTCCTGGATCTATTTTCCAGGTGCTTTTCCAAGGAGATATTTCATATTGCCCTTTATTTTTTTATTCATTTGAATTTGCTTTATTGTGTCTTGCTTTCTCATAAAGTCATTAGCTTCTATTTGCTCTATCCTAATTCTTAAGCAATGATTTTCTTCAGAGAACTTTTGTACCTCCTTTTACATTTGGCCAATTTGGCTTTTCATGCTGTTGACTTTTTTTATGACCCTCCTGCATCACTCTCATTTCCCTTCCCACTTTTTCCTCTACCTGTCTTTCTTTTCCCTCTACATTTCTACTTTGTCTTCAAAGTCCTTTTTGAGGGCTTCCATGGCTGAGACCAAGTCATATTTTTCTTGGAAGCTTTGGATGTAGGAGCTTTGACTTTGTTATTATCTTCTTCTGAGGTTATATTTTGATCTACCTTGTCACCAAAGAAACTTTTGACAATCCTCTGCTTTCTCTGCCTGCTCATCTTGCATGCCTATTTCTTGGCTTTTAACTCCTTCTTAAAGTGGGGCCCTGCTTCCAGGATGCACTGTCCCAAACTTCAAGATCTCCTAGGTGGTATGATTTAAGGAGAGGCTTGTTCTCAGCCAACCTGGCCTGTAAGTAACCATGAGCCTGCTTGCTCTTTAACCTGGAAACAGAAATCTGATTGAAATTTGATTCTCTGTGGTTCAAAAGTTTGGCATGTCTGTGCCCCTCCCCCACTTGGCTTCTGCCACTCACTTTTGCCTCCTGGGCAACATGCTGTGCCTCTGCTCCTGCACAGACCACCACTATTTCCCGTCAAGCAACTGCTGGACCCCCTTACCAGTCTGTGGGCTGAGACTCAGAAGAAGCAGCTGATGCTGAAGATTCCAAAGCTCTGGAGGCCTAGCCTTTCTGGGCTGGATCTGCACAGCACGATAAGCTCCTCTTTCACCCTGGTGTAACAGAGCCCTCCTGATGAACTTCTAAGCTGTCTTTGAGCAACAATCTCACTCTGTTCTTTTGTGGGTTCTGCTGCTCCAGAAGTTGTCTTCTGGAATTTTTGGAGGTACGTGGACAGATCTGTTGGGAGCTCCGAGAGTCACGACCTTTCCTCTGCCATCTTGGCTTCACCCCCTCTCTTCCAGGGATTCTTGTTGCACTTGTGTCCAATTCACATTTTTATAGCTATTTTGATTTCATTGTCTTCTTATGAGTTTGTGTATGGATCTTCTGAATTACCATAGTATGTTTTTATGGCCAGGTTCTTTTTTGTTGTTGTTTACTCATTCTCCACTGCTATTTCTTGATTTTGAAATTTTTTTTTCTACTGTTATTTTCAAAGCTATTTCTAGGGGTTTGGAAGTTTTTGGTATTTCCAAGGAATTATGATCAGGGGAAAGGTGTGGTTACTGCTCTCTTGATCTGTAACTCTGTTTTAGGGAAGGTCCAGGAAGGACCTTTGATCCCTTGCGATTGCAATCCATACTGTTCCTCAGGGCCCTTGTTCCCTTTTGGTTGCAAGTAATACTGTTCCTAATACTACCTGAACTCATGTGAGCAAAAGTGGTACTTTCCTCAGGGTTCCTGCTCCCTCTTGACCTAAAGTGCTTTTTGAGCTCTAACCCAGAAGTGGGTATGGGTAATGGATTTGCCAAACAGCATCTGGTTCTCCATCCAGTGCTAGCACATGGGATGCCCTGTACTCTCTTTCCGACTAGTTGACAGGTCCCCTTACCACCTCTGGCTTTAGAGCTCCCAAAGCTACTGCCACTTCTGTCTCCTACATGTAGGCTTATCACTGGTGTTTCATCCATGTGGTCTCTAAGTTATTCTCCACCTTTGTGTCACAACCACAATGCAAAAGTATCTTATCAGTCTAGAAAAATTAGCCAAGAGGAGTGCAAGGGGAAAAGACAGAGACAATCACTTATAAAGGTGAGTTTCTTTAAGGTGTAAATATAATATACATAACATTAGAGGGTTTGTAGATAGCTCAAGTGAACATGAAAAGGCCACAAAAGACAAAGAACTTGTACCAGAGCACAAACTATATCAAACACTGTCTCCAACCACACATTTTCATGGTATTCCAACAGAAATCTGGGAAATGCAAATATTATTAGTACATATGAAGTATTTCCCTGAGGGAATTCAATTCTGAACCAGGGAGAATTGTCAAACAAGAGAGGCTATAATTCTACTTCTTGCTCTGGAGGAGACAGACTTTAGAGCTATAGTCCTGTGGGAATCAAGAGGACAGTATTCTGTCAATTCTAAACTAATTCTGTCTTTTTTTCTAAAAAAGCATACTAGCACTTCAGCTGAAAAGATCATTGTTATATCCTAGTAAAAAGAATGCAGTTAAGTAGAAGCCATGTCTGAGACTGTAGGTGGTGAAGTATGTGGCAACCAATTGAAGAGTGAGCCATGGATTCCAGAAGATCTATCCAGAAGAGATATCATGCCCTACTGAGAGTCAGCCCAGGGGTCAAAGAACCTTCCTGTCTCAGTCTGGCAACAGCCAGTGATAGAGTCAGCTGCCTAGACTGGCCTGGAAGTAAATAAACCAAATGAGGAATCAGTCTAGCAGCTCAAATGACCCAAATGGCCTACCCCAACAGTTGACTGGCTCATTCAACAGAGATACTGTGCCCTGTGAGGAGCAAGCCAAGCTGAACCACTCATTCCACTGAGGTGACAGATCCTAATGAGGAGCCTGTCCAGGTGGGCAGCAGAGCAACTCATCCATTTGACATGAAGCTCTGAAGTGAACTTTTCACAAATCTCAAGTTCTATAGTGAATTTTGTAAGACCAATCTGGAGAAAGAAAGGGCTTTAAGGTCTAGTATTTCTGGAATTGTTAATTGCTTTGGCCACAAGTATTGCCTGCACATGTGTTCTATTACCATGCAGTCCCCATACTCTATTATGTATTCATAAGAGATCATGACCCAAATTTTGGATGAAATGTTTTGAAAGGCATTTGAATAAATGCCTTTCCTAGAAGTTAAGTGAGGCTACTGGTTAATTATTACTAGGAAGCACTTTGATGAGGGCTCATCTACTACAGAGCTAGGAGACTGAGGTAGCAGCCATCTCTCTGCGGTCCTAGCCTATAAATGTCAATGTATGTTTGGGGAATGAGAGCTTTAGGGATGCTATATAATATCTTGTCCTTGGGTTCAAAAAATTAACTTCACAAGTACATGATAGAAAAATTATTCTAAGACAATAGTTTATTTTATAAAAATCTTCAATTTCACAATATAATGTGACTTAGCCATCATAAAAGCTAATGAAATCTTAGATCACATTAACAGAGTTATAGTGGGCAAAACAATGTTAGTAATAACACATTTGTATAGTGATTACAACATGCCAGGTACCATGTTAAGTGCTTTACAATTATTATCTCATTTGATCTTCACAAGAAGCCTGATGAGGAAATTGAGGCAAACGAAGGTCAAGTGACTTGCCCAGAGTCACAGATCTGAGGCTGAATTTGAATTCAGGTCTTCCTGACTCCCAGTGTGGTGTTATATCCATTTTGCTACCTGATTCCTCATTTAGCTACTTTTAATCAGATGAACTTTTTTCACATTTTATATTTTTGAAATGTTTTCAAGACATTATCTCATTTCATTTTATTCACATAATTCTTTGATGGGAGTAGAGGATAATCCTCTTCTTCCCTCCTTTCCATTTCTCATTTATCAGTTCCCCATTTACAGGTCCCTTGAATCTTCTAATGCCAACACAAGGATTGTAAGCTTTGCAAGCTCCAGGTGCCCCTCTCTGAAAAGATTGTTTTGGGATTTTGGTGGGCAGGTGACCATGGATAACACAAATTCTCATTTTGTCTGACATATAATGAGAATGATCATAACTTACATTTAGGACTTCATAATTCATAAGCACCTCCACATTCATCCTCTCAATTGAATTTTACAACAAACATATAAGGTATGTTTTATCTCCATCTTTCTGATAAAGAAAATGGGATTTAGAAAGGTTATGGGATAAGACCAAGGTCACATACTAAAAGAAGAAGAGCCAAGACTCAGTCCGCTATCTTTTGATTCCTAGCCTATTCCTAAAAATGTTGGAAGAGAAGAGAATATCTTGAGCCTTTTCCAAAAATGAAGTACAAATTAACTTTAAACAGATGGATATTTACTTCAAAGGTATAGCAAGAATAAACATACATTTTCCCTAAGACCTGTAGGGCATAATTTGTTCAACACCACCTTAGTCTCAAAGGAGCAGAAGGGGATTTAGATTCACAATTTAAGTCATGTCCTAAATAACATCAGTTTCATGAAGTTCCAAGAACAAAACTATTCTGAACTTGCCTCCTGGGACCTTGGTTTCTCATGGCTTCCCTACTAGGCTGGCAGGAACATTCAACTTGGAACAAGCCTGGTTCTTAGGGCCACTGGGCCTAAGGGAAGGGAGTTTTCCCCAATGATTGCATGATTTCATTCAGTGACAGCACAAGTCTTTTGCTCCTGGACACTGCTGGAAGAAAGAGGGACTGTGATTCCACCAGAAAAACTTAAAAGATGTAGGAAGTTCAGGAAAGAGGCTATTCTCAACTTTGTAGTAGATGGATCCAGAAGGTTTTCTCTTCAAGTATTTGGAGGACTGTCGTGTGAAATAAGAAGTAGATTTTTTTTTCTGCTTGGTGCCAGAGAACAGAATCTATGTTCAATGTGTATAAATCTTAGTGATGTAAAATTTAATTCAGTATAAAAAAACCCTTCCTAACAATTGAAATTCCTTAAAAGTGAAATTTCCTGCTCTTAGCTGGTGGGCAGTGGTTTATACTTTACTGAATATATTCATGATTGAGCATGTTGAGGGGAGATGCCTCTGCATGAAACATCCAGTCAAGTGAGGAATACATAAAAAAATTAGAATGTAAAGAACCAAATGGCCATATTGGCCAACTCTGCACTTCTGTTACTCTGTTTTCCAAGTTTTAACAGTATTCCATTGAATTTGTCAAGCATTTCCTAAGTACCTATCACATGCCAGGCACTGTTAGGTACTGAGGGTACAAGGAAAAAAAGAAGCAATGTCTGCCTTCAAGGAATTTACAATCTGTTTGAGAAAAACAAAATGCAGTAGATTTTAAGTATGTATCAAATTATTTATAAAGGATGCAATTCTAATTGAAAGGGGAATAATAGAACAAAGAATTCTAGAAGGCACAGAGGAAATCTGAGGAGGAATGGCATAGGGAAATCATGGGAAGGGGTGACATGGAAATGTATTAGGGAGTGGGGAGTGGTGGTGAAGAGATCTATTGCTTAAACAGTTTTCAACCCAGAATCTTGGTAAATAACCATAATGACTTATTCTAATAAGTATTATTATTATAAGTATTATTCTAATAATATCTATATTTTCCCCAAATTCTACAAAAGTAATTTTGCTTCTAGAATCACTTCATATGATATGGGATGGATCAAGTCTTCATATTACATTGCAAAATGATCACCACAGCTGTTTCTGAATGAAAATATTTTACTACACTGCACTAATACTTTATAATATTTCTTGAGCTTCTTCCCCTACTGTGCAGTATCATACAATTATGTTTCTCCATGTTATGAATGATGAAGAGAGACACAACTTGCAATCAACTCCCATTGCTTAATTTCCCTTAGCATCCTTTGGTGGAAAACCTGGGTTCAACTTCCATTTCTTTTTTTTAAAATAGTATTTTATGTTTTTTCAGTTACATGTAAAGACAATTTTAGCATTCATTTAAAAACAAATTGGACTCCATTTTTTTTCTTTCCTGCCTTCCCTCCTCCTTCCGTAAAATGGGAAGCAATTTGATATAAGTTATATACGTGCAATCAGGTAAAAATGTATTTCCATATTAGTCATGTTATAAAAAAAGAAACAGGACAAAAGGAAAAAAACACAAAAAATAAAGTGAAAATAGTATGTTTTGATCTGCATTCAGATAACATCAGTTCTTTCTCTGAATGTGGATAGCATTTTCCATCATGAGTCTTTTGTAATTTATTGGATCATTGTATTGATGAGAAGATTTCAGTTATTCATAGTTGATTATCACACAATGTTGCTTGTTACTGTGTACAGTGTTCTCCTGGTTCTGTTCACTTCACTCAGAATCAGTTCATGTAAATCTTTCCAGGTTTTTCTGAAATCTGCCTGCTCACATTTCTTATAGAACAATAATATTCAATTACATCAATGTACTACAATTTGTTCAGCCATTCCCCAGTTGATGGGCATTCCCTTAATTTCAGATTCTTTCCTACCTACCACAAAAAGACCTGCTATAAATATTTTTGTACATTTAGGTCCTTTCCACTTTTTTATGATATTTTTGGGATGCAGACCTAGTAGGAGTATTGCTGCATCAAAGATTATGCACAGTTTGATTGCCCTTTGGGTATAATTCCAAATTGCTCTCCAGAATGGTTGAATCAGTCCACAACTCCATCAACAATATATTAGTGTCCCAATTTCCCACATGCTCTGCAACATTTATCATTTTCCTTTTCTGTTATATTAGTCAATCTGTTGTATGTGAGGTGGTACCTCAGAGTAGTTTTAATTTGTATTTCTCTAATCAGTAGTAATTTAGAGCATTTTTTCATACGAATATTGATAGCTTTGATTTCTTCATCTGAAAACTGCCTATTCATATCCTTTCACCATTTATCAGTTGGGGAATGATTTGTATTCTTATAAATTTGACTCAGTTTTCTATATATTTGAGAATGAGGTCTTTAACAAAGACACTTACTGTACAAATTGTTTCTTAGAGTTCTATTTTCCTTCTAATCTTAGTTTGCATTGGTTTTGTTTGTGCAAAATTTATTTAATTTAATATAATCAAAATTATCCAGTTTATATCTTGGAATGCTCCCAATCTCTTGTGTGATCATAAATTCTTCTTTTTCATAGATCTGATAGGTAAACTATTCATTACTCTACTAATTTGTTTCTGGTATTATCCTTTATGTCTTAATTGTGTACTCATTTTGATCTTATCTTGGTATACAATGTAAGATTCAGCTCCCATTTCTAATCCATACTTACTGATCCTGCACAATTCACTTAACCTCTCAGTGATGAGGGAAACTCTCCTAAACTATACATCACAGAGAAATTGTAGACCTGCCTGGGTGTAGGAAATTTCTTCATTTGGGGGTTCCCTATTCTAATGAAATCACAAATTGAGTTTCTATCCCTATCCCTTACCCTATTTCGGATTTCTATCTCTATCTCTAACTTCACCCCATCTCTATTTTTAAACATCTTCTTTTGTACTTATAAGTATGTATTCAATGTTATTTATGTATTATAATGAACACAATTTTATACAAAAATATAAATTATAAAAAATTATAAATTATAAATTATAAAAAATTATAAAAAATAAAATTGAATTAGTATTTTATCTTAGAATCAGTAGAGAGCCTCTAGGTTTACTGAGCAGGGGAATGATATGGTGAGATGTCTGCTTTAAGACATCATTTGGAGTGGGGAGAGACACGGGGGCGGTAGGATCAATTAGGAGACTACTGTGATAGTCTCAAGAAGAGGTCATTAGGACTTGAATTTGGTGATGTGAGAGATATTGGGTATGTAGAAAGAATAAGATTTAACAACTAATTCATTTATGTGAGAAGAGGATGTGTGAGAATCAAAGATAACACTCAGGTTGCAAATTGGGGTGATTAGAATGAAAGTAGTTGGCCCACTTAGATTTATTTCATGATCCCTCAGGAAGCTATAGCCCTCACTTTGTAGACTACTGGTCTAGAGAATTACTAGGTAAAATGAATAAGTGAGCAAGTGTACAACCAGCCTGACCTGAGTATGGTTTGACAAAAGGACAAATATATTGCTTCTTCCTTGCTCCTTACAAAGGAAACTGAGGAGAAAATTCATTCATAGGTTTATAAGAATGCTCACACAAACTTAATCTACCCCTCCTTTCTGAAAGAGGGATAATTATGTTCAATTTGGTCGACAGAAAATATTTTCGTTTCTGTAGAGAAATGTGTCAGTACAAAGCTATTCAAAAATGAGTCCAGGAAAATGAAAGCAAACTTTCAAAGAGTAGTGTCTTGGCTTTAGGTAGTAGCTTATTTCATAAATTGCCCTTTTATCAGCCACCACTGTTTCTTTCATTAGAATGCTTTTCATTGGCTTAATCTGGGGGCAAAGCTACATTTAAAAGGTTATCCAAAGCCCTGGTTAAGTGTTTTTTGGACAATAGCTTGTTTGGGAAATGTGAAAGCCCATAATCAACATGCTGAATGATGAAACAGACATTTTGACATTAAAAGTCTTCAGCAGGGCAGTGCAAGCAATGTATTGGCAGAATAGGACATGTTCAGGGGTAGGAACACAGAATTATGTGAGCATGTATGACTAATTCATTTTGTTTATCACTTCAGTGTTGATTCATCAAGTACAAGATGTTAGTGAAGCTTTATTTTGAATCATGTGGGTAAGACACGGCAATGAACATTATTCTGGGAGTCAGGAAATAGGAATTCTCATTCCAGCTCTTCTTGGAAACACTGGGAAATAATTTCACTTCTCTGAAACTCATTTATTTTTAAACTTTAATATGGGAAAGGCAACTGAACTAGCTGATCTTTAAAGTGAGTCAACCTTAGGTGGGAAACTGAGTTTGGAATCAGTATACAGATTTGAATTCCAGTGCCATATTTATTAAAAAAGTGCTTCTGGGGGGGTGGAGCCAAGATGGCGGAGAGGAAGCAGCAAGCTGCCTGAGCTCTCCTTCTGTTCCCTCAAAACAAACATTAAATCAAGCCTCTGGATGGATTCTGAAACTACAGAACCTGCAAAGAGACAGAGAGACACAGTCCTCCAACCAGAGATAATTTAGAAGACTTCAGGAAAAGGTCAGTCTGACTCGGGCAAAAGGGAGGCCCAGCGCAGGACAGCAACCCAGGGCTGAGGGGGTCAGGGCAAGTCAGCAGAAACTGCGGACCACAGCCGAACAACTGAGGCCCCTGGAACCTGGCTCAAAAATCTGGTGGCCAAGAAGGACAGTGGAAAAACCTACCTGCACTGGCCGAAAGGGCCATGAACGGGTCAGGCAGGATCAGATGCCGGGGTCTGGCGCCTGGCTGGCCAAGCACAATCAGAAAGGAAGTGCAGGGCGGGGGATCTCCACACACCATATAGGCCTCAGAGTAAAAACCCGGTCACACAGCACCTATACCCCTGCAAAAGAAGCCCAAAACAGGGACCCTGGTGCTCCCAGAGCAGACCTCAACTTAAAAAATAAATAAATAAGCTGCAATAATGAGTAAGAAGCAAAAAAGAGCCCTCTCCATTGAGAGCTTCTGTATCAATAGGGAAGAAGCCAACACAAACTCAGATGAGGACAATAGCCTTAAATTGCCTACATCTGAAGCCTCACGAGGGAAGGTGAATTGGTCTCAAGAACAAAAAGCTTCCTGGAAGAGCTCAAAAAGGATTTTAAAAATCAATTGCAAGAGGTAGAAGAAAAAATGGGGAGAGAAATGAAAGCAAAACAAGAAAACTATGAAAAAAGAATCAGCAGCTTGGAAAAGGAAGCACATAATTTCACTGAAGAAAACAAAGCCTTAAAAAATTCATTTGGCCAAATGGAAAAAAAGGTGCATAATCTCACTGAAGAAAACAATACCTTAAAAAATTCATCTGGCCAAATGGAAAAAAAGGTGCATAATCTCATTGAAGAAAACAGTGCCTTAAAAAATTCACGGCCAAATGGAAAAAAAAAGTGCATAATCTCACTGAAGAAAACAATGCCTTAAAAATTAAAGTGGGACAGTTGGAAGATAAGGAATCCATGAGACACCAGAAATCAGTCAAGCAGAATCAAAAAAATGAAAAAATAGAAGAAAATGTGAAATACCTCATTGGAAAGACAACTGATCTGGAAAACAGATCGAAGAGAGACAATTTGAGAATCACTGGACTGCCTGAAAGCCATGACCAGAAAAAGAATCTAGACACCATATTCCAGGAAACTATTAAGGAGAACTGCCCTGATATCATAGAATCAGAGGATAAAATCATCATTGAAAGAATCCACCGATCACCTCCTGAAAGAGACCCTAAAAGGAAAACTCCAAGGAATATTGTAGCCAAATTCCAGAATTATCAGGTGAAGGAGAAAATACTCCAAGCAGCCAGAAAGAAGCAATTTAAATATCATGGAGCCACAGTCAGGATTGCTCAGGACCTGGCAGCTTCAACATTAAAGGACCGCAAGGCTTGGAATATGATATTCTGGAATGCAAAGGAGCTTTGATTGCAGCCAAGAATCTATTACCCAGCAAAAATGTGCATTTTCTTTCAGGGGAAAAGATGGACATTTAATGACATTGAGGACTTTCAATCTTTCCTGGTGAAAAGACCAGAACTGAATAGAAAATTCGATCTCAACATACAAGACTCAAGAGAAGTTTAAAAAGGTAAACAGAGGGGGAAAAAAAAGGTTACCCTATTAGGTTAAACTGTTTATATCCCTACACAGGAAGATAATACTCATAACTCTTAAGAAATGTAAATGTATTTGGGCAGAGAGAAGGACTTTACATAGAGGGTATAAAAATAAATTGTCTTTGATGTGATGATACAAAAGAATTAAGGGGTTAAAAAGGGAGTCTATGGGGAGGAGAGGAAAGGGGAGGTGGAATGGGATGAATTATATCATATGAAGAGGTGGAAAAAAAAAACCTATTACAATAGAGGGAAAGAAAGGAGGGGGGAACATTGTTTCAACCCTATTCTCATTAGATTTGACTCAAAGAGGGAATAACATATACGTTCACTGGGATAAAGGAATTTAACTCATTCTTTAGGGAAGCAAAAAGGAAAGGAAAAGGTGGGTGCTGATAGAAGGGAGGACAAAAGCAAGGGAGAAAAGGGTAAAGAATAGAGAGGGGGGTGATAAAAAGGGAGGGCACATTGGGGGAGGCAGGGGTAAGAAGTAAAATGTCAGTGAGGAGGAATTGGGTGAAAGAAGGGGGGAAAGTACAAAGGGGGTAAATAGAATGGAGGGGAATAGACAGTCAGTAATAATAACTGTGAATGTGAATGGGATGAACTCTGCTATAAAACGGAAGCTAATTGCAGAGTGGATTAAAAACCAGAATCCTACAATATGCTGTTTACAAGAAACACATTTGAAGCAGAGAGATACACACAGAGTAAAGGTAAAAGGCTAGAGCAGAATATATTATGCCTCAGCTAAAGTAAAAAAGGCAGGGGTAGCAATCCTTATCTCAGACAAAGTGCAGGCAAAAATAGATCTCATTAAAAGAGATAAGGAAGGAAATTACACCTTACTTAAAGGTACTATAGATAATGAAGTAATATCAATATTAAATATGTATGCTCCAAGTGGTATAGCATCCAAGTTCTTAGAGGAGAAGTTAAATGAGTTACAAGAGGAATTAGACAGTAATACTATACTAGTGGGGGATCTGAATCTCCCCCTCTCAGAATTAGATAAATCTAGCCAAAAAATAAATAAGAAAGAAGTGAAAGAGGTGAATAGATTACTAGAAAATTGAGACACGATAGATGTCTGGAGAAAATTGAATGGGGATAGAAAGGAATATACCTTTTTCTCAGCAGTACATGGCACATTTTCAAAAATTGACCACGTATTAGGGCACAAAAACATCATAGTCAAATGTAGAAAGGCAGAAATAGTAAATGCATCCTTCTCAGATCATGATGCAATAAAAATTACATGTAAGAAAGAGCCAGGGAAAAGTAGAATGAAAATCAATTGGAAACTAAATAATTTCATTCTAAAGAATGAATGGGCCAAACAAGAAATCATAGAAACAATCAATAACTTTATCCAAGAGAATGACAATAATGAGACAACATATCAAAATCTATGGGATGCAGCCAAAGCAGTGATTAGGGGAGAATTTATAGCTCTAAATGCTTACATGAATAAAAAAGAGAAAGAGGAGATTAATGAATTGGGCATGCAACTTAAAAAGCTAGAAAATGAACAAATTAGAAACCCCCAATTAGACACTAAATTAGAGATCCTGAAAATTAAAGGAGAAATTAATAAGATTGAAAGCAAAAAAAGTATAGAATTAATCAATAAAACTAAGAGCTGGTTTTATGAAAAAACCAATAAAATAGAAAAAATATTGGTTAATTTGATTAAAAAAAAGAAAGAATAAAACCAAATTACCAGTATCAAAAATGAAAAGGGTGATGTTACCACCAATGAAGTGGAAATTAAATCAATAATTAGGAATTATTTTGCCCAACTGTATACCAATAAATTTGACAATCTAAATGAAATGGATGAATATTTACAAAAATACAAACTGCCCAGGTTAACGGAAGAAGAAATAAAATCCTTAAATAAGCCCATATTAGAAAAAGAAATTGAACAAGCCATTAATGAACTCCCTAAGAAAAAATCCCCAGGGCCAGATGGGTTTACGGGTGAATTTTACCAAACATTTAAAGAACAATTAATTCCAATATTATACAAATTATTTGGAAAAATAGGTGAAGAAGGAGTTCTACCAAATTCGTTTTATGACACAAATATGGTGGTGATACCAAAACCAGGCAAAGCAAAAACAGAGAAAGAAAATTATAGACCAATTTCCCTAATGAATATTGATGCTAAAATCTTAAATAAGATATTAGCAAGGAGGTTACAGCAAGTGATCACCAGGATAATATGCTATGACCAGATGGGATTTATACCAGGAATGCAGGGCTGGTTCAACATTAGGAAAACTATTTACATAATCAACCACATCAATAAGAAAACCAACTAAAATCATATGATTATCTCAATAGATGCAGAGAAAGCTTTTGACAAAGTACAACACCCATTCCTAATAAAAACACTAGAGAGTTTAGGAATAGGTGGAGCTTTCCTTACAATAATAAACAGTATCTACCAAAAGTCATCAGCAAGTATTATATGCAATGGAGATAAATTAGAGGCCTTCCCAATAAGATCAGGGGTGAAACAGGGATGTCCATTATCACCCCTATTATTTAATATTTTCCTAGAAATGTTAGCTTTAGCAATCAGAGAAGAGAAAGGAATTAAAGGAATTAGAATAGGCAAGGAGGAAACAAAACTATCACTCTTTGCAGATGATATGATGGTATACTTAAGGAATCCTGGAGAATCAACTCAAAAATTACTTGAAACAATGAACAACTTTAGCAAAGTAGCAGGATATAAAATAAATCCACATAAATCATCAGCATTTCTATACATGACCAACAAAGTCCAGCAGCAAGAGATAGAAAGAGAAATTCCATTTAAAGTAACAGTAGATAATATAAAATATTTGGGAGTCTACTTGCCAAAACAAACCCAGGAACTCTATGAACACAACTACCAAACACTTCACACAAATCAAATCAGATCTAAATAATTGGGAAGATATCAATTGCTCATGGATAGGCAGAGTTAATATAGTAAAAATGAAAATACTGCCTAAATTAATTTACTTATTCAGTGCCATACCAATCAGACTACCTAAAAATTATTTTATACAGCTAGAAAAAATAATAACAAAATTCATCTGGAAAAACAAAAAATCAAGAATAACCAGGGAATAATGAAAAAAAATTCACAGAAAGGTGGGTTAGCGGTACCAAACCTGGAGCTTTACTATAAAATGGCAGTCATCAAAACTATCTGGTACTGGCTAAAAAATAGAGTGGTAGATCAATGGAATAGGCTAGGCTCAGGAAATGCAGTAGTAAATGACACTAGTAATGTAGTGTTTGATAAACCCAAAGACTCCAGCTTCTGCGATAGGAACTCAGTATTTGACAAAAACTGCTGGGAAAACTGGAAGATAGTATGGCAGAAATTAGGCATAGACCAACATCTTACACCTTATACTAAAATAAGGTCAAAATGGATACATGATTTAGACATAAGAGGTGATACCATAAGTAAATTAGGAGAGAAAGGAATAGTCTACCTATCAGATCTTTGGAAAGGAAAACAGTTTTTGACCAAACAAGAGATAGAGTATATTATAAAATGCAAAATGGATGATTT
The DNA here is from genome assembly GCF_019393635.1 of Dromiciops gliroides. Classification (NCBI taxonomy): domain Eukaryota; kingdom Metazoa; phylum Chordata; class Mammalia; order Microbiotheria; family Microbiotheriidae; genus Dromiciops; species Dromiciops gliroides. The sequence continues at coordinate 555,093,629 of NC_057861.1, forward strand.
TGATTATATTAAATTAAAAAATTTTTGTACAAACAGAAGCAATGCATCCAAAATTAGAAGGGAGGCAGAAAGCTGGGAAACAATTTTTGAGGCCAGTGCTTCTAATAAAGGCCTTATCTCTAAAATATATAGGGAATTAAATCAAATTTATAAGAATCCAAGTCCCCAATTGAGAAATGGTCAAAGGATATGAACAGGCAGTTTTCTGATGAAGAAACCAAAGCTATCTATTCCCATATGAAAAAATGCTCTAAATCTCTAATGATTAGAGAGATGCAAATTAAAACAACCTGACACCTATCAGATTGGCTAAAATGCCAAAAAAGGAAGATAATAAATGTGGGAGAGGCTGTGGGAAAATTGGAACACTAATGCATTGTTGGTGGAGCTGTGAACTGATCCAACCATTCTGGAGAGCAATTTGGAATTATGCCCAAAGGGCTATAAAGCTGTACATACCCTTTGACCCAGCAATTCCACTTTTAGGTCTTTTTCCCAAAGAAATCATGGAAGGGGGAAAGGGACCCACATGTACAAAAATATTTATAGCTGTTCTTTAAGTGGTGGCAAGGAATTGGGAAGTTGAGGGGATGCCCATCAATTGGGGAATGGCTGGACAAGTTGTGGTATATGAATACAATGGAATACTATTGTGCTGTAAGAAATGATGAGCAGGAGGAGTTCAGAGAAACCTGGAGGGTCTTACGTGAGCTGATGATGAGTGAGATGAGCAGAACCAGAAGAACATTGTACACAGTATCATCAACATTGAGTGTTGACCTACTGTGATAGACTATATTCTTCTCACCAATGCAATGGTACAGAAGAGTTCCAGGGAACTCATGATAGAAGAGGATCTCCAATTCCAAGAAAAAAAAAAAAAGAACTGTGGAGTATAGATGCTGATTGAACCATACTATTTCTTTTGTTTTGGGTGCTGTTGGTTTTTTTTTTTTTTTGAGGTTTTGCATCACTGCTCTGATTTTTTCTCTTGTAACAGGATTAATGCAGAAATAGGATTATGTTATTATGTGTGTATATATATATATGTGTGTGTGTATATATATATATATATATATATGTCTATGTATATAGATATATAGATATAACCTATATCAGATTGTCTGCTGTCTAGGGGAGGGGGGAGGGAGGGGAGGGAGGGAGAAAAATCTGAAATGGTAAAGCTTGTATAAACGAAAGTTGAGAACTATCTTTACATGTAACGGAAAAATAAAATACCTTATATGAAAAAAAAATGTGCTTCTGAACAAGTAATTTTCTGTTTGTAAATCTTAACTTCCCCATCTGTAAAGTGAGGCTAATAATTATAGTATGCTCCTTATATGGTTATTGTAAAGAAAACATTTTATAACCTTACAAAATTTAGAAAGGCAAACTATTATTATTATTATTATTGATATTGTTAATTGCTATGAATTATTATTAAATTTGCTTCCTGCTCTATGCTCCATGCTTCCCCAACTATGTGGTGAAGTAGTAGATAGAGGTCAAGGCCTGGAGTCAAGAAGACAAGTTAAAATCTGGTCTCAGATATTTGCTGTGCGACCTTGGGCAAGTCACGTAATTTTTGCCCCAGTTTCTTTAACTATAAAATGTAGATAATAACAGTATTTGCCTCCCAGAATTGTTGCTAGAATCAAATGAAATAATATTTATAACAGTTTAGCATGTTACCTGGCACATGGCAGACACATAAATGCTAGTTCTTTGCTGTTTTTGTTGCTGCTGCTGCTGCTTTTCCTCCTCCTTCTCCCATTGTTGTTACATAATCCTAATAAAAAGAAAAAAATGATGATGACTTTCTTAAATAAAGGAAAATCTGACATAAAATTATGGTACATTTTATTATTCACATATCTAAAGCAAAACTGTCAAAACATCCCAAATAGACATAGAGGAATACAAATGATATATCATAGATAATGGATATTTTAATGATATTAATACAATTAAGTATTTAAATAACTATGATAGAATATGAGTATTATTATTAATAATTTATTCTAGTTTTCCTTTAGGGAAAAAATTGTTTTAAAAGCCCATTTAAGCACTGGCCCTGGAGTCAGGAGTACCTGAGTTCAAATCCGGCTTCAGACACTTAACACTTACTAGCTATGTGAGCCTAGGCAAGTCACTTAACCCCAACTGCCTCATTAAAAAAAATTTTTTTTAAATCACATTTAGCCTACAAAATCATCTATGTTACTGAGGATAATATATATGCATATATAATCTATAGTTTTCTATGGCATTATACACAATCTATGGCCCTATATATTATACAATTACATTGTATACCATTACATTATATTTTATATTTTATGATTACATTATATACAATTATGTTGTATAGTCTATAATCTGTAACATTGCATATTATATACTTACATTGTTTATAATATAATACTATAGGTAATAGTTATATATATATATATTTTAGTTAGAATAAGGTGGTAGTTTATTTAGGAGCAAGGGAAGGGAAGGGTGGGGGGAGGAAAACCATGAAAGAAATCTCCCTATATATTATTTTTAATAAACTGTATATAAGTCTAGATTGTGGGTGTATGATATATTGGATATTAATATTTATATACTTATATATTTAAATAGTTATTAGAGGAGTATGAATATTGTTACTGATGATTCACTATGTGATTTTTCTTTAGGGAAAATAGGGATATAATATTATATATAGTATCTATATATGCATATATTTAAAATATATATTATGTACTTATATAAAATGTCTATAATCTATAGTACATATAGTATTTTTTATGCCTCATGTCATATGGTTATATACAATACACATGATATTACATAGCATATTATGTTATATATGATAAAATAGTATTTAGTATTATATGTTATATCTGCACCCAGATAGATTATATTCTATATATGTTTTGTAATATATAATGTATAAAATAGATTATATACTAATCATCACCATCACATTAGTTGAGTCTATACAATGTTTTTGGGTTTTTTTTTGTGGGGCAATGAGGGTTAAGTGACTTGCCAAAGGTCACACAGCTACTAAGTGTCAAGTGTCTGAGGCCTGATTTGAACTAAGGCACTTCTGAATCCAGAGCCAGTAATCTTTATCCACTGGTCCACCTAGCTATCCCCTGAGTCTATACAATGTTAAAAGTACATGGATGAAAAGTGAGTGAGTTAGTTGAGAGGCAGCTATAAGTTAGGGAAAAGGCTTCTAGCTTTGGAGTCAGAAGATCCAAGTTCAGGCTATTTAAATGTTTGACCTTCAGTTTCTTCATTTGTAAAATAGAATAAATTAACTATCTATCTGACAGTTATTATAATGAAAGTGCTATAAGAATGGAAGCTACTATTATTAATTATACTTCCAAACATTTAGATGTTAAATATTCTGTAGAAAATGTAGCTGGATAAATGACTATTTTCTCTCTTCATTTTATATGGGCAGCCAGGTGGTGATAGGCCTAGAGTCAAGAAGACTCATCTTTCTGAGTTCAGATCTGTTCTCAGATGCTTACTAGTTGTGTGACCTTGAGCAAGTTGCTTAACCCTGTATATAACATGTTTTAATCTGTAAAATGAGCTGGGAAAGGAAATAGCAAACTACCCCAGTATCTGAAAACAACAATAAGAACAACAACAACAAATGGGGTCATGAAGAGTCTGACACACCTGAAAATGGCTGAACTACCACTGCTGCTGCTGCTAGTACAAGAACACCAAATGTAATGCAAGATTATCCTTATGTATGGCAAACTAAAAAGGGGGAACTATTTAAAATAATCTATATGATGGGTGGACTTTTATTTTCATGTTTGTTGATAATTGTGTAACAGTATCTGGGCTCAGAGATGTTTGATTTCATAAGAAAGCTACTTACTACATTTTTGTTTGCCCATATCCTTTTTATGGATGAAAATGTTCTTTCCCAACTCTTCTCTTCAGCAGCCCTTATGGGTTTGACTCTCCTAAGTTAACCCTCATGGGGCAGCTAGTTGGCATAGTGTATAGAGCACCTGGCAGCTGTGTGACCCTGGGTGAGTCACTTAACCTCATTTGCCTCAGTTTTCTCATCTGTACAATGAGCTGGAGAAGGAAATGATAAACTACTTCAGTATCCTTGCCAAGAAAAAAACCCAAAAAGTGATCAAAAAGAGTTGGACACAACTGAAACAACTGAATAACAGAAAAAAGCTTCCCCTAGAATAAACAGTAGCTGATAGAAATGAGAGTTGATAGGGAGACATTGACTCAATAACTAGGTGTGAAAGAGAAGTCTGCATGATAGGATGACATCTTGAACACAGTGTACTGTAAAGGGGTGATGCAATCTTACCACCTTTTCTTTCCTGGGCTAAAATTTGTTAGAGAATAAAATGTCAGATAAATATAGGGTGACAAATAAGAATGCCAAATACATGACTAACTGAACTTTGCCAAATCTTTAATAAATGCCCTCTCTGAACACAGTCAAATTTGAATTTCACGAGAAGCATCAGATTAGTTTCTATTTGAATTTAGCTTACTTACCTTACATTTCAAATCTGCTGAGATTATTTTAATTCTTCATTATTATTTTTGTGATTTTAACTGAGAAAAATGTTTATTTACTTTTTTAAAGATTATTTTCTTAATGCTTAAATGCTTATGGCTTTATTTATAGGTGATGCTATGGCTACATTTCAGTGGTGCCTGTTGCCTTTAAAAATGCAGTAAACTAATATTATGAATATATCTTTATGGATTGAGGGCTTGTTTAAATTTTATAGGAAATGACACATCAAGTTTGCTGTGTCAGTAAGACATGCCAGTTTTGTAGGCATCATGATTTTAAAATATTGACCCAGTGGACAAAACAATCCAAAAGTGCACCAAGTTATTACATTCCAAAATGAAGCTAATGCTTCAAGATTAAGACTTTATCCCAATTCATGGGAGGGGGAAAAAATCAAAGTACATTGTAATGCTAGGATAGCAGCATTATCCTACTGATGAGCAGAGTCCTCTTGGGAGAATGAGGACAGATCATATTTTCTGTTTAGTTCAATACCACAAGGTGATTAAAAATTTAACAGAATCCAAACATTCCAAATAACTATAGAGTGGGAAGGGAATAAATGTGCTCAATAAGGACAGGAACAATAAAATGTATACTAGAACTGATGTTGTGTTTCTATAGTAACTTTATTGTGGACTACTAAGAACTCATTCAAATGCCTTATGGAAGCATAGAATGCTAGAACTGGAAAGGGCCTTTGAGACTTTCTAGTGCAAGTCTCTCATTTTACAGATAAAAAATTATTATTAAAACCCTTTACAATTGCTTATTTTCTGTGTTACCTTTAGAAACTATAAGCCATATTTGTTTACTTTTCAATCATGTTTGACTCTTCAGTGACCCCATTTGGGTTTTCTTGGCAAAGATATTGAGTGATTTTGCTACTTTCTTTCCCAGCTCATTTTACAGATGAGTAAACTGAACCACACAGGGTTAAATGACTTGCTAAGTCACTCAAGGTCACACCACTAGTGTCTGAGGCCAACCATATATTGAACATTAAATCAAACCTCTTAAACCAGGATACTTAACCTAGAGTCTGTGAAATCTTTTTTTTTTTTAAAGTGAATACCCATATTTCAATATAATTGGTATCCTTTGGGATCCTAGGTATTTTATCTTGTGTGTATGTATGTGTGTGTGTGTGTGTGTGTGTGTGTGTGTGTGTGTGTGTGTGTGTGTATTAACTTGAGAAGATGTCCACCAGGCAGCCAAAAGGCTCTGTGATGCAAAAAAGGTTAAGAATTGTTGTCCTATGCCTTGTGAGTCCTAAGCCTGTTTTATTTTTTTATTCCATTTTGCATTTTGAAAGAAGTATGGAGAATGTTTTACTCAAAATGAACCCAGAGCAAAACTCCTACCTAATAATTTATTCACTTTATTAAAAAAAAACTTGGTATGATGAATTTTCATCATTTTAATATTTTCTCTATATTTTTAGTTCTGATCCACTGGATGATAAGATTCTTGGGACTCTCTTTTATTATTATCATATTGTATTGTGAAGATGACCTGTTTTCTTGAATATAGGAGCCTAGGTAGAGTATAAATGTCAATTTCTACCAACATAAATAAATACTAAGTATGGTTTCAATGACAGAATAGCTCTCCTGATCAAACATCAACCTAAATATATACAGAAAAGTTCATTACAAGATTAGATGATGGATTTCTTTGGCCATTTTGAAATAGAGAATATATATGTATGTATGTGCATATGTTTGTATTCGTTAACTTTATATCTATGCTCTATTTTTACAGGTACTTATGATCTATCCCATTAGAATATAAACTCATCTAAGTAGGGATTACTTCACTCATGTACTTGCATCCCAGTACCTGACAAAGTACCTGGTACACAGTAGAAACTTAAATGCTTGTCGATTGATTGATTGTTGATGAAAATTAGTATTCCCTCAGTGAGATATATGGTTACAAATCATGTGATATCATGATCTTAAAGGAATCAAAATTTCAAATGATCCACAGGTTAACTGTGTATGCATGCATGCATGCATATGTGCATTGCCTACATGCATGTGTGCATATGTGTACATTTATACACACATATACAAATGTGTATTATGTGTGTATATAATTTTTATGGGGGGAGGTTTTAGGAAAGAGGAGAAGAAGAAGCATTATGGAGGACCTGTGATTGCACTGACATAGGGTAATCCCAGTAAGGAAATTTCCTCTGTCAAATTAGAAGAAGCCTGGAAGGAAGGAATAAGCATTAATTAAGCATCTACAATTTTCCAAGCACTGTGCTGTTTTGTAATATTTTCTTAGTTGATCATCACAACAACACTTGAAGTTTAGAAAACTGAAGCAGACAGCAATTAAGTGATTTCAGAGGCAAGTTATGAACACAGGACTTCCTGACTTTGAGGCTAGTTCTCTATATAATACCACCTCTATGAAGATAAATAGCTGATGGGGGCAGCTAGATGGCGCAGTGGATAAAGCACCGGCCCTGGATTCAGGAGTACCTGAGTTCAAATCCGGCCTCAGGCACTTAACACTTACTATCTGTGTGATCCTGGGCAAGTCACTTAACCTCAATTGCCTCACCAAAAAAAAAAAAAAAAGTCAATGGGAAGATAAATAGCTGATGTATAAATGACTGCATCATCACTCCACTGAAGACTTATTTGTGAAGTGGTGTTAAATGTCATTATCAATGTGACATGTAGTCCAGAAAGGATTTGCCAAACAAAAAGGCAAGAAACATAGATAACAAATCAATGTCTTCATGGGGAATTTATGGAAAGTCATAGGCAGCAGCTGTTCAGATAAGAACATGTAGTTAGGTTATAATTTGTACTGGTAAAAGTATCTATACCCATGAGATCATAGACTCATTAAAGTGTTGCATTAAATATTAACTTTCCTATTTTGCATCTACATCTCTCCAAAGACTCTATACTACTGCCTTGCCACCTTGTATACCTTTTTCTCTTCCCTTCTTTTCTCCTTCTCCCCTCTCCATTCCCCTATACTAGAACCATCATTAGTAATATTACAGGTCACCCTCAATTGTGTGTGTAGGGATGGAGAGGACAGAAATACATTTCTTTGAATTAAGATGATGTATGGGACAACTTAACTTAGAGAGGAAGGCCGAACTTCTGAACCTATGAAGTTTTTTTTTTTTACATAATCTATTTAGAATTTTATTTTCCCCAATTACATGTAAAAACAATTCTTAACATTCATTTCTAAAACATTGAGTTGTAAATTCTCTCCCTTTCTGCCTCCCCCACCCCGACCCAGTTGAAAAGGGAAGCAATTTGATACAGGTTATATATGTGTAGTCAGGCAAAATATTTCCATATTAGTCATGTTATGAAAGAAAACATAGGAAAAAACTCAAGAAAAATAAAATTTAAAAGTATGCTTCAATCTGTACTCAGATACCACCAGTTCTTTCAATGATAGCATTTTTCATCATAAGTCCTTCAGAGTTGTCTTGGATCATTGTATTGCTGAGAATAAGTCATTCACATCTGATCATCTTACAATATTGCTGTTATTTTGGAGATAGTACATTTCACTTTGCATCAGCTCATGTAAGTCTTTCCAGACTTTCTAAGAGCATCCTGCGCATCATTTTTTATAGAACAATAGTATCCCATCATAATCACATACCACAGTTTGTTCAGCCATTCCCCAATTTATGGATGTCTCCTCCATTTCCAATTCTTTGCCACCAGAAACGTTCTGCTATAAGGTCCTTTTCCTTTTTGTTTTTTATTTCTTTTTGGATACAGACCTAGTAGTGGTATTGCCAGGTCATAAGGTATGCATGGTTTTATAGCCCTTTGGGCATATCTCCAAATTGCTTTACAGAATGTTTGAATCAGGGTACAATTCCACCAACAGTGCATTAATGTCTCATTTTTGCACGTGCCCTCCAATTTCTGTCATTTTCTTTTTCCGTCCTATTAGTCAATAGGTATGAGGTAGTACCTCAGAATGGTTTTAATTTGCATTGCTCCAGTCAATAGTGAGGTAGAACATTTTCATATGGGTATAAATAGCTTTTATTATTTCATCTGAAAACTGGTCATATCTTTTGGTCATTAATCAATTGAGGGATGCCATTCTCTATATGTTCGAGAAATGAGACCTTTATCAAAGAAACTTCCTTCTACTTTTTTTTCACAATTAATATTGCTAACTGTATTTCCCTCCATCCTATTTCACCCTCTGTTTATTATCTTATCTCTCTCCTTTACCGTGTCCATCCTCAAAAATATTTTGCTTCTAACTACTATCTCCCAAAAACTGCCCTCCCTTCTGTCACCACCCCCTTTCTCTTACCTGCTTCCCCTCATACTGTCCTGTAGGGTAAGACTGATTTGTATAGCCAATTGAGTGTGTATGTTATTTCTTCTTTGAGCCAATTCTGATGAGAGTATGGGTCACTCATTCCCTCTCAACTTCCCCATCTTCCCCTCCATTGTAAAAGCTTTTTCTTGTCTCTTTAATGTGAGATAATTTACCCCATTTTACATCTCCCATTCCATTTCTTCCAGTATATTCCTCCTTCTCCCCTTAATTTTGTTTTTTAAATATCCTTTCATATTCACCTAATATCTATGCCCTCTATTTGCCTTAATAATGAGAAAGTTCTTATGAGTTATAAGTATCATCTTCACATGTAGGAATGTAAAGAGTTTAGCCTTATTAAGTCTCTTATGATTTCCCTTCCCTGTTTATCTTTTTATGCTTCTCTTGAGTCTTGTATTTGAAAGTTAATTTTTCTATTCAGCTCCGGTCTTTTCATTAGGAATGCTTGAAAGTCCTTTATTTCATTGAATATGCATTTTTACCCTGAAGGATTATACCCAATTTTTCTTGATAGGTGATTCCTGGTTATAATCTTGGTTCCTTTGCCCTCTGCAATATCACATTCCAAGCTTTCTGATCCTTTAATGTAGAAGTAGCTAAATCTTTTGTTATCCTGAATGTAGCTACACAACACTTGAATTGTTTCTGACTGCTTGCAATATTTTTTCCTTGACTTGGGAGCTCTGGAATTTGGCTATAATATGCCTGGGAGGTTTCATTTGGGAATCTCTTTCAGGAGGTGATAAGTGGATTCTTTCAATTTCTATTTTACCCTCTGATTCTAAAATATCAAGGCAGTTTACCTGACAATTTCTTGAAAGATAATGTTGAGGTTCTTTTTTTGATCATGGCTTTTAAGGTAGTTCAATAATTTTCAAGTTGTCTCTCATAGCTCTATTTTCTAGGTCAGTTGTTTTTCCAGTGAGATGTTTAACATTGTCTTCTTTTTTTGTTTTCCATTTTTTGGTTTTGTTTTATTGTTTCTTTATTGCTCATGAAGTCATTAGCTTCCATTCGCTCATTTCTAATTTTTTTTTTTTTGGGCAGGGCAGTGAGGGTTAAGTGACTTTCCCAGGGTCACACAGCTAATAAGTGTCAAGTGTCTGAAGCTGGATTTGAACTTAGGTCCTCCTGAATCCAGGGCCAGTGCTTTATCCACTGCATCACCTAGCTGCCCCCTCAGTTCTAATTTTTAAGGAATTATTTTCTTCAATGAACTTCTGTACATCCTTTTGCATTTGGTCAATTCTACTTTTCAAGGAGTCTTCAGTGAATTTTTCTGCCTCTTTTTCCTTTTGGCTAATCCTGCTTTTCAAGGCATTCTTCTCCTCATTTGCTTTTTGTACCTCTTTTAACATTTGGTATCATCTGTTTTTATAGGGAGTTATTTTATTCAGTATTTTTTTGTCTCCTTTACCAAGTTGTTGAATCATTTATCATGATCTTCTTCAATCACTCTCATTTCTCTCCCCAATTTTTTTCTACCTCTCTTACTTGATTTTTAGATTCTTTTTGAAACCTCCCATGACCTAAGACCAATTCATATTTTTCTTGGAGGCTTTGGATGTAGGAGGTTTGACTTTATTTTCCCCTGAGTATGCATTTTGATCTTCCTTGTCCCCATAGTATCTTTCTTTGGTCAGATTTGTTTCTGTTGTTTTCTCATTTTCCCAGCCTATTTCTTGACTTTTAACTCTTTGTTAAAGAAGGGCTCTACTCCAGCATTGAGGGGGGCACTGTCCCAAGGTTCAGGGTTTTTGTGCAGCTGTTTTTAGAGATGCTTCTAGGAACTTGTAAGTTTTCAGTTCTTCTGAGGTGGTATGATCTAAAGAGAGTTATATTAACTACTCTCCTGTCTGTGAGCAACCATAAGCACTATTTTCTGCTCTGGAACTGTGATAAGGGTCCCTGTTCCACTGTGGCTGCAAGCTCTGGTGTGCTGATATTCCTCCTTGTACTGGGACTGCCACCCAGGACTTGCATCCTGGATCCAAGTTTGGGCAAAGCAACACAATCCTACCTCAGTGCTACCAAGGAGACCCCTATAATCTCCTTCTGACCATTTGTTCTACCCCTTTAGTATCTGTGGACTGAGAGCTCCAGAAGCAGTGCTACCACTGAAGATTCAGTGGTTCTCATGGTCTGCTCCTGGTTTACTGTGGTCTAGTTTGTGCTAGTGCAGCCTGTGCTAGACTGATCTCCACTCTCACCCAGGTGTGACAGACCTTTGCTGCTGACTTTCTAAGTTTTCTTTGCTTAGAAAATTATTTCACCCCATCCTTTTGTGGGTTCTGCTGCTCCAGGAATTGTTTTATGGCATCATTTACATGGGTTTGGGCAAGGAAGGGGTTTGAGAGAGAGCTCAGGTGAATTGGTGCCTTTTCTCTACCAACTTTGTTCCACCTCCCCCATGTTTTCTCTAATATCATTGAGATCAGCATTCATTTCTTTTTTTTTTTTTTTGGGTGAGGCAATTGGGGTTAAGTGACTTGCCCAGGGTCACACAGCTAGTAAGTGTCAAGTGTCTGAGGCCAGATTTGAATTCAGGTACTCCTGACTCCAGGGCTGGTGCTCTATCCACTGCTCCACCTAGCTGCCGTAGCATTCATTTTTTATAGCATAGTAGTATTCCATCACAATCATATACTACAATTTTTTCAGCCATTCCACAACCAACAGGCATTCCTGCAATTTCTAGTTCTTTGCCACTACAAAGAGAGCTACTATAAATATCTTATAACATATAGGTTCTTTCCCTTTCCTCCTAATCATCTTTGGAAATATATTTAGCAGTGGTATTTCTGGGCTAAAGGGTACAGGCAGTTTAATTACTCTTTGGACATAATTCTATATTGCTCTTCAAAATGGTTGGATCAATTTACAATTCCACTAACAATGCATTTATGTCCATTTTTTACACATCCCTTCCAAAACCCCTTCTTTAAAATTACTGATGTTTAAATTGCCAAAGTTAAAGGTCCTTTAAAAATTCTTATCTTTCTTGACCTCTCTTCAGTACTTAACACTGTTAATCAAATTACTTTCTCCTCCTGAATATTATCTTTTCTTTAGGCATTCATGACACTGCTTTGTTCTGATTCTCCTCCTAATTATCTGACCTCTGCTTCTAAGGCTTCTTTGCTGGTTCTTCATCCCTATCACAACCCCTAACCATGAGTGTCCACAAAAGTTCTGTTCTAGTCTTTTCTGTTCTACACTATAGTTTGGTGATTTCATTATCTCCTGTGTGTTTAGCATCTCTATTCAAACAATGCCCAGATCTTTTTTTTTAATCTAACCCTATTAGTTCTTCTCCACTAGGTTTATGTATCACCAACAATCTTTTGAATATTTTGAATGGGTTGTACTGTAAGTATCTCAAACTCAACACATCTTTAAAAAACCCCATTATTTCCCCCTTACATATTATCTTCCTCCAAATTCCCCATCCTTTTAGTCACTCAGGCCTACAACCTAGGTATAATTGTCAATGCCTCACTCTCACTAACCTAGAAAGGAGAAAGTACCAAGAAAAGCAAGATGATGAAAAGTATCAAAAAATATAAGAAAGAATATATAAAAGATCAGACTAAAAAGACCATTAGATTTGCCAATATTTGATCTATTGTCAAATTTTGTCATTTCTACCTTCACATCTTTTTTTTTTTTTGGGCGGGGCAATGGGGGTTAAGTGACTTGCCCAGGGTCACACAGCTAGTAAGTGTCAAGTGTCTGAGGCCAGATTTGAACTTACGTACTCCGGAATCCAAGGCTGTTGCTTTATCCACTGTGCCACCTAGCCGCCCCCCTACCTTCACATCTTTTGCATATGTCGCCTCCTCTCCACTGACAAACCATCCACTTAGTTCAGTCCATCATTTTCTGGAATAATGCATTACCCTAATTTGTCTTCCTCCCTAAAGTTTCTCCTCACTCCAGTTTCTCCTCCATTCATAAGTCAAAGTGATGTTGTAAAATGTAATAAATGTTGCTGGAGAACTTCATTATTCTTTATAATATCCTTCCTAATACTTTGAAAATATTTCTTTTTTTCTTTTTTTCAATCCATTCATAGAAATATTCCTTCTCTTCTGATTTGTTTGTTTAAAAATATATATTAAAAGATAGAACTGGTTCTTTTCCTTAGGTAACTACAAGACTAGAAATAATTGAATTTAGGATTAATTGAAAGTTTTCCCCTATGTAGTTCAAACGGATTCAAGATATACATATTACATCAGGGGAAAACTTTTATTTCAATATATAATTTTTAATGGTTTTAGTTACTACAACAATAAAATGGAACCTGTCAATAAATTACTTTATATTCCATCTAATTACCTAGCAATTATTTTTCAAGCATCATACCTCTTAGTATAAATATTTTAATATTATCCATGCTTAAATCATTTTAATGTTTCATTGAGACATATTTGCATTAGACATGGTAATTGCTACTGATTTTATTTTTAAGAATTCCTATAACCATTATAACATAAATAAATGTGATATTTTATTACAAATCTTGTATAATGTTTTTTTCATTTAGATTCACAAATATAATGTGTCATACTCCACTACACACAATAACAATAGTTCCCAAATCAATCTATGATAAGAAATTTCATCAGAACTTTTAATTTTACCACTGAGGAATTCTATGCATACACTAAACAATCAGCCTTATTATTCAACACAGAATAAAAGACAATTACTCAATTGGGCTACATTTGATTTTTACTGCTTACTTAGCTTCATTAGTGGCTCGGTTAGATTAATGAATTCAATATTTGGAAGCAGTCTGGTAATCTTGCATTTCCTGAGTTGGGTAATTCTGAAATTTATGTAGAACAAATAAACTCTCTTGAACAGGTTAAATGAAAACAGAAAATAGCATAATTTAAGGAAAAAGAGAAGCAACACAATGTAATTTTGGGGTATTGCTTGAGACAATTTGGTTATCTTTTTTTTTTTTAAATGGCTACTGTGAAATCAATAAACCCATAGACAAAAAATTTCTTGGCACTTTGCTAAGTGCTAGGGATACAGAGCCTAAAGTGTAATAGCTCTTGTCATCAAGGATAATCCTTTATTTTTAAGACACTGAAATTGAGTCACTTAACCCCAATTGCCTCACCAAAAAAAAAAAAAAAAAAGACACTGTAATTGAAAATATCCAGTGATCTAAATGGCAGGTAGAGGATACCAGACTCTATCCTGGGCCCTCTTTTCTATTCTATCTATAGTATTTCACTCATTCCCTTTCATTTATTCAATGATTATCTCTTTGCTAATGATTCTCAAATTGACCTATCCAGCCCTAACCTCTCCACTTAATGCTAGTCTTGAATATCATCCTGTCTACTGGACTTCTCAAATGGGATGTCCTGTAGATTTTTTAAGCTCAACGTGTTCAAAACTGTTTTTATTGTCTTTTCCCAAAAAGATATTTTTCTTCCTAACTTCCCTATTATTGTTGAAGTCCATCATCTTCTGTCACTCACAATTAAAACCTAGGCGTTATCTTTGTCTCTTCATTCCCTGCCTCCCACCCTGCTCCATATCCAACCTGTTTCTGAGCCCTCTCAATTTTACCTTTGTAGCAGCTCTTGTTTATGTTCCCTTCTCTCCCCTGATGCAGCTACCATCTTGATGCAGGACCTAATTATCTCATGCCCGGAACGTTGCAATAAAATGTCACTTGGTCCCACTGACTCAAGGCTCTCCTTATTCAAGTCTACTCAGTTGTCAAAGTAAACTTCTAAAATTCAGATCTGACTGTGTCACCACCCTACTCAATGAGATCCATTAGCTTCCTCTTACTTCTAGGAGAAAATATAAAGCCTCTGTTTGTAAAAACCTTTCATTACCTACCTTTCAGATATTCATACCATAACCAAAGGTGAAAAGACCATAATTTCTGCAAGAATTTAAAAAAAGGTAGTCATGCAAGACTTCTTTAAGGAAGCTGTCATTTGAAATGGAATTTAAAAGATAGCTGCAAATATAGTAGAGAACCGAGGATACTGTGGGACACAGAAGTGAAAGAATTCAGGGGGAGCTTTGCAGTGGTCAAGAGAAATTTTCTAGACTCTTTCTAAAATCTCCTCTGGAGATTCCTATGTATTTTGCATCAAATAGGTACACACCTCTGTGTGTGTGTGTGTGAGAGAGAGAGACACACACACACACATACACACACAGACAGACAGAGAGAAAGAGAGAGACAGACAGAGACAGACATAGAGAAGGTAGTTTTGCTTTCCTGTAGGGTAACTGCAGGGGAGGGACTAGTTGAGGTCAGGAGAAACAGTATAGCAGCAAAAGTTCTTGGTATTTTTCCCCTTGTGTCATCATTGAAATGAATGGAAGTGTTCATAAATATATCTATCAGTCCTGGATCTTGGCTTCTACTGCTCTTTAGTATGCATCTGAAATGGGGAATAAGTAATGATGAAAATTAAGATTAGATCCAGCCTAGAGCTGCCTATCTGGAGTGTAGCAGCTGAGTTCCCTCCCAACTTCCTGTCCCTAGAGAAAAGTGAATAGTGATAAGCATACAATGGAAATTCAACTGATGAAATTACAATAGTGTTTATTGCATAGATAATAGTGTGATTAAAGGCTGGGAAGAATTTAGGACATGAATAGGAGATGCAAACTTGTCCAACTTGCTGAATCAGACTACCTATATTTTATAGATAAGTCTGAAAAGATAGAGTAATAGCAAATTGTGGAGGGATTTGAATCCCAGGCTGAGTGTTAAGTCCATTTTTTACACAATAAGAAACCTACAAAGGATGTCAAATAAAGGACTGATACAACTCATCCTTTGCATAATGAAAGTGTCAAGCATCAGTTTGAAAGACAGCTTGAATAGGGGAGAAAATGAAGAAAGGAAGACCTATTAGAATAATGTTTTAGTGATTCAGGGATTTGTTGATGTCAGTCTATGCTGGAGTGGTGGATATGAGAATAGAAAGAAACAAGTATCCATTAGAAATATTATAGAGGAAACATATACAAAGAGATTAGGGAGAAGGGGTAAAGATAAAATCAAGCTTTAGAACATAAGAAACTTAATGAATGGTTGTTCCAATAACAAACGGTGACTTCAGGAGGAATAGGTTTAGCAGGAAAAAATAAGCTCAGTTCTGAACTTAACAATTTTCAGTAGTGGTGCAACAATGTGGAGATGTCTTGTAGGCAGCCAGAGACTTAAGTCTGGGACTAGAGAGAATTAATGAGGTAGATAAGGAGCTTGCATGGAGGTCATCTTTCATAAGATCAAAGAACCATAGAATTATAACTAGAAGGGACTTTAAAGATCATCAAATCCAACCCCCTCATTTTTACAGATGAGGAAACTGAGGCCTAGAGAGTAACTTGTCCAGTAACAGTAACTTGACCAGGCCCTCCCTGATAGTAAGTGACTGGTCCAGAATTTAATCTATACCCTCTCACTTCAAATCCATTGCCTTTTCCACTACGAAATTCATGTTGAAGTCATGGGCTTAATTGGAATTGTCAGTAAAGAAGAGGAGAGGATAAGCACAACTATACTATCTTCATCACTTTGTATTATCCAGCAGTAGATATCGACCTGTATTGATTTATAAGTTATCATTGTTTTATTACTGACCCAACCTCTCCCAAGAATGCTATTCTTTTTCACATTTTCAAACTGCCCTCTTGATTCTTCTCCTACCTCTCCCTGCCTGCAAAGTCCTATTCTTTGTTCTATACTCCCCCAAACTATAAAATAGAGGTGTTCCCCTCATTTGGGGTATTAACTTTGCTGAGGAAATTGAGATCCTATATATCAGTAAGTTTGTGCTTTTCTAATAAACTAGTCATGCTCAGAACTTTGTGTTTCAGTTTACCTTCTTTTGACCATAACACCAGCTGACATCTTTTACTCCAAGTTTTTATATTTCCCTATTGTTATATGTTGCATCCTACTTGCACCTACCACATGACTTCTCCTTCCTAGTTTCCTTTGTTGTGTCATCTTCATTATCCTCATCCTTGACTATGGTTGTAAACCAAGCCTCTATGGAAGGGCCTATTTTTTCCCCTGTATACTTTCTCTAAATGACCTCATGAGCTTCCATTGGCTCAATTATCATCTCTATTCAAATGGCCCTTATATATCTAGTCTCAATATCTCTCCTGAGCTCTGGTACCATATCACCAACTCTATTGGTGATTTTCAAATGGCTGTTGAGTAGATGTTTCAAATTCACCCCCAAAACAGAATTTATCCTCTTCCTTTCAAAAAACACTCCTAAACTTCCCAATTTTTTTAAGGGTGCTATCCTTAGGGTCACACTGGTTCACACCCTTGGAATTATCTTCTACTTCTCTCTCTCTTACTCAGTCTATATATCTAATCAGTTATCAAGTTTTGTCAGTTCAGTATCAACACCATCTCTGGCATCTGTCAGATGTTAGCAGGGGGTAGCTAGATGGTGCAATGGATAGAGTACTGGACCTGTAGTTAGGAAACCCAAGTTCAAACCTGGTCCCAGATACTAGCTGTGTGACTCAGGGCTAGATATTTCAGTTCTGTCAGCCTCAGTTTGGGGGATAATAATAGCATCAAGGTTGTTGTGAGGATTAAATGAAAAGATTTAGCATAGTGCCTGATACATGGTAGGCACTTAACAAATGTGTGTACCATTCTCATTACTAACATGAAGAATGCCCTAATTCAGGCCTGTATTTCCTCTGAACTATTGTAATTGGGTTCTAAATAGTAATTTGAATGAAGATAGATTAAGAATAATTTTGAAAATGTTTTTAAAAATTCAGTCATAGAAATAAATGGAAGACATTTGAAGATGTTATGAAACCGGAGCCAGAAATCGTTGTTTTCAGTAATTTATATACTAGGATGAGTGAGAATATGAGTGAGAAAAAACTTAGAGAAAGTAGAATGCTAAGAAACCTCATTACCTCTTGGCCAACCTTTTCCAATCTCCTCCTAAATGGTCTCACTTCCAGTCTCTTCCCTCTTCAATTCATTCTTTGATCAGCAGTCAAAATAATCTTCCTAAAGCATGATTCTGACCCTGTTATTGCCTTGTTCAAGAAGCTGCAATAGCTCTTTTTGTCTCTGGGATAAAAATACACACCCTTCTGTTTAGTATTTAAGCCCTTCAGAGTCTGCTTTCAATATTAGCCTAAAAATCAGATGGCAATACGAGGGGCTTACCTAGGGGAGAAAAAAAAATCTGAATATAATGATAGCGAAATCAAAACTGTAATATCAGTTCTAAAATGATAATGACAATACCTAACATTTATAGAGAACATTTAGGTTGGCCAAGTGCCTTGTATATATTATCAACTTTGGTTCTGATAACAACCCTGTGAGTTAGGTGCTAATATTCCCCCTACTTTGCTGATGAGGAAACTGAGGCTGAGAGATGAAGTGACTTGTTCGGGGTCACATAGCCATAAGTATGTGAGGCAGAACTCACTTTCACATATTCTTGGCTCCAAACCCAGCATATCTTATGTTTAAGTACTCAGCTGTGTTCTTCTAGTAATAATAAGGCATCTTAATCCAACAGCAAGCTAAAGAACATGAGGTTAATCCAATTATCACAGAATATTTTTTTCTCACTCACCAAGGTTCATAGGTATTGTACTTCAGCAAATCTACCCTCTTCCCTAGAGGCAGGTCTTGTCTTTAATTGAAAACAAGTTAATATAGTCTGCAAGGTCTCCATGGCAAGCCACCCCCATTGAAGCACGCAAGTATCTTAGGTATCAAAACAGGGACTGTACTCAAGTATTCTAAAGGCTCCATGTTATTACAAAGGAAATTTTATGACTCATTTTTAAACATGCATTTTTTTTCTCGTTAATACATAGAGGTGGAAAGTCTTAGGAAGTATTAACAAGCTAAACAACTGATGAATAATTAATTTTTCAGACACTCTAAATGATGCCAGAGCCCTGTTATAGTAATGTGACACTGGGAGGTCATGTTTAGAGAAGAATATTATTTTTGGCTACCAGTGTTCTGCTGGGAGTATAAAAGCAGTTGTCTCATTTTGGGCAGCAGAAAAAGGCTTCTTTAAAGTTGAGGTCCTGCCTGTTCACTGGCCAAGTTTCTACTTGGATGGGGGACTAAAAAAGTCAGTTCACTAAAAGGGAGCACAAGTTTGTACCTTGCATTGTCCAAGGGCTAGTAGCTATGTAGATTCTAGTAGTATTCATAAATGACACTTGATATAATGTTCTCCAAAGTAGTAAAGAGTCAGGTGAGGTCATTCTTAAAGTAAATCTATTGGAGTTGGTGCTACAAAGGCACCATAGCAAAAAGTACCAATTAAAAAGTTGCAGAGAACTTCACAGATTGGAAGAAAGGAAGGGAAAGAGGGAGGGAGGGAGGGAGGAAGAAAGAAAAAGGAGGGGAAGAGAAAGAACAAAAAAGAAGGGGAAAAGAAGTATTTATTAAGCACCTACTATGTACCAGGCACCATGCCTTACAAATATTATCTCATTTGATCCTCTCAACAATCTGGGGCCTAAGTGCTATTATTATCCCCATTTCACAGCTGAAAAACCTAAGACAAACAGAGGTTAAGGGTCACACAGTTAGCTAAAAAGTGTCTAAGACCAGTTTTGAACTCAGATCTTCCTGATTCCAAGCCCAGCACTCTATTCCCTGGGCTACTTAGCTGCCTCTATAGGGCAACAGTAGCATACCTTTTCACTCAGATATTTCATTCATCTATGACATGATCAACATCATTGTTCCCTCCAATGATGTGGATCACAAACAATCCATTTCCCATTCTGTGGGACCCTTTTCCATTTCCTCTTATCAGTTCACCACGGGGAGGCCTACCAACAAAATGAAGATCTTGCTCATTTTCTCCAGACATCCAGAGGATACAAATAGATTATGCATTCTCACAATATGGACAGACCATTTTATTTTTTGCGAAATAATTGGACTGGTTTTGTATCATCTTTTAATTGATTCTATTTATAGTTAATTGATTTTGCCTTGTAACTGCCTAAGTCAAGGTTCTTTGTCTCTGAATTTTGGTTCAGGATACAGATTGCCTGTAATGAGTTAAGTTTAGAAATCCATTTCTCCTGCTGATCACTGTTCTATTCTTGCCTCAAGGAAATCTGTTATCTTTGAGGGATGCAGATGGACACCAAGGCTGGTCCAGTATCTTTACATTACCAGGCTATCTTTTAAGGATATCTGGTTTGCTATCTAAAGAAGTCTGGTTCACTATCTCTGACCTTGCAGATGGACTCAGACAATGAACATTTCTTAGTCACAAGAGAGAGAGAAAGGATTGTTATTGTTCCCTCATTTGCAATTTCCAATTAATTATATTGTCCCCCATGCCTCAGTTCTGTAACCAGTCATATTGATTTGACCATTTATGCTGTCACACTCTTGTAACCAACCATAATTTGTTCCCTTACTAAAAAGTCCTGATCTTTGTTCCATACTCCCCAAAACTCCAAAAGAGAGATGTAACCCTTATTTAGGATCTTAGATTTGCTGAGGAAGCTGAGATCCTATTTATTGGTAAGTTTGTACTTTTCTAATAAACTGGTCATGCTCAGAACTTTGTTTTTCAGTTTACCTTCTTTTGACCATAGCATCTGCTGACATCTTTTACTCCAATACTTTGTATTTCCCTATTGTTATATGTTGCATCCTACTTGCACCTACCACATGACTCTCCAGTGCATTCTGTGTATTATTCATTTTTAATTCTTCTGTCATATTCCATGACTTGTAGCTATAGAACACTGGTAGATCAAAGATATAAAAATGATGGGTGTT
Organism: Dromiciops gliroides; assembly: GCF_019393635.1. NCBI lineage: Eukaryota > Metazoa > Chordata > Mammalia > Microbiotheria > Microbiotheriidae > Dromiciops > Dromiciops gliroides. The sequence goes on from NC_057861.1 coordinate 555,114,394, forward strand.
TGTTTCTTTAAAACACTGGGAACCTTTTTTCTTTTTGCTTTGTAATCTTTATAAAATTTTTACTAGCTGTGTGACACAGGGCGTCACTTAACCCTCATTGACCCACCAAAAAAAAAAAAAAATTCATGAGAATAGGCAACATACTCATTGATGGCACCCTTACTGAGGGTATGAGAAGGGATCATGAAGGTTTTTATAAACAATATTTTACAGCATATCTTAACCTTGAAAGTCACAAAAGTAACTGAACATGTAAAGAACACAATATTGTGTTATACATATTTTTGTTGGTTATAGATAAAAACACTTAATTCAGGAAAGAACATCACCTTAAATATTCCCCACCAATAAGGCCTCTCCCATTCATATGTCAAAATCACACACAATTCCTTGAAAAATAGAACAGAGGTAACTTTCTTCTGTGATTTTTCTAATCATTCATATCACATGAATTCTAAATCAGAGGGACATATTCTCATGAAAGGTATTTGTAATCATCATGGAGAAGCTGTACTACAGAATGCAAATCAAAGAGTAAGTGATGATTTCTTCCATATGTTCCCTGTTTGTCTGACATCCTGCCAATTGTATGAAGCCCTAGAACTTGCAGAATTTCGCAAATGAGATCCATAATCATTGAAAAGACTTTGATGTACCTAACCACACAAGAAAATCAAGTAGGTGCAGAATAGCTATTGTATAGAATATGATATGCAATTGGCAGGACCAATCATGGTGCTATTTATTCCATCAGTTCATATATATTTGACAGCAACTACAAATGGAGGAGGAGGTGGGCCTAAAACTGAGCAAGAAGAAAGTAATGGACTTTGAGAAATTGTAGGGTTTTTCTTTGTTCTTTTGTTTAATCCCAAGTAATCAATGAAACAAAGGGTCATACGAGAGTAGCATCTTGAATGCAAAAATTTGGGAACCTTTAAAAAAATTTGGGGCCTGTGTGACTTTTAAAGACAATCCAGGCTACTCTTTTACTGCAAGTGAACATATAAATGTAAATATATAAATATATAACATGCATAAGATATATACATACACATCTATATGTGTATGTATCTATATGTGTATGTATATGTGCACATGTGTGTATGTGTATATTGCTAAGTCCAGATGAGTGCAAATAAGGAATGAATTCCTTTACATAGTAACATAATTTGATATCATCCTGTACATATTTGCATTGGGCTGCATTCAATCACCATATTTTATGTAATTATGTAATTCTATGTAATTTCAAATGGTGTGAATTCAAATACATGGGACCACTTCAGAGGATTCGATAGTCACACTAATTGAGACCTAACTATACATATATATACACACACACACACACACACACACACACACACACACACACACACACACACATACACACAAATAGACATACATATACAGATATTGTATATATGTTGTGGAAATTTATTTTGATTTGGGGACCCTACCTTTGGGCTGAGATTAGAAAGTCAGGAGTACCTGAGTTCAAATCCGGCCTCAGACACTTAACACTTACTAGCTGTGTGACCCTGGGCAAGTCACTTAACCCCAATTGCCTCACTAAAAAACAAAAACAAAAAATATATATATATTTTAACTAATTGGTGGGCCTAATCTGTGGACTCTTGAGTGGCTGGCTATCTGACTGCTATTAATTGTCTGAGTCAGTCTGTTAGGGACATTTATAAAATCCTCACAATGCTCCTCCCAAATTGATAAGCAAACTCCTCTTTTAATTAAATAATCAAAGCAGGGTTACATGAAACAAACTTAGAACTGAATACAAAGAGAAATATATAAGACCTGACTGCCTTCAATATAATAAAGGCCATTGCACCCTCTCGCCTTTCATCTGAGGGTATGATGGCTGCTGCCCTTGCTGCAACTGTTGCTTAGAGCCATGCCTCACTCAGACCAGTTCGCCTTCAGTTCTCTCCAACTTCTCAGCTGAAGCAGATTAGAAAGCCTTAGGCCCTCAGGGTCTCTTCTGTGTGAGCCAAAAAGCCCCATGGGCTGTAAAATGTCAGGTCAGACAGCTGAGGGAGGGATCCCCAGCTCCCTCCACCATGAGAGGATCTATCCGAGAGATCCCGGGCTTGTCCAGGCCAGGCTCTGGCGTAGCCCAGGCTGAGGTCCCAGGCACGCAGCAGGGGCACGGGCCCCCGGACCCCTGGGTGTGGTAAGCAGGGGAGGCTCGAGCACACCCCACCCCACCATGAGCCACAGCCCTGGTTGGCAGATTAGCTTGGCGTGTATGGGGGTGCAAAAAGTCCCGAGATTTGAGTGGAGAGAAGTAAGATATATATATATATATAGACCTGGGAGTTAGATGGCAAGAGAGGCCGAAAGACAAGATTAAGAGGGGGACTGACAAGATTAGAAGAACAGAGAGGAGGCTGACAAGATTAGAAGAATGGAGAAGGTGGCAGAGGGCAGACTGACAGAGCAGACAGGCAGAACAGGAGGCAGTGGAGAGCACAGAAGCTGTCAGCACAGGGTACATACAGGCAGAGTTAGTGAAAGGAGCTGAGCAGTGAAAGTGGAACATACCCTAAGGCAAGAGGCAGCGGCCCTTATTGTATTAAAAAAACTTCCAGGCCCAGCAGGTAGAAAGAGATGCCCAGAAAGCAGTCAGGTTGTACATTTTATTTCCCTGTATTCTCAATTTAAAATTGTATCTCATAAATAAACTCTGCTTTTATTATTTGGTTAAGAGGCTTCTTAATCTTTCGCTTATCAATTTTGGAAGTGGAGCAGTGTGGTGGAACTTTTTAAACAGCCCATACTAAGTTAATAGCAGTCAGATAGTCAACAGTCCCAGATTAAGTACCCCACTCAGATTAGGCCCCCTAATTTAGGACAGTCAGTTAACAAAATATTTCAACAATGTACATATACATGCTTATATGGACACCCATGTATTATGTGTATATATGTTTGTGTGATATATCATGATATATCTATCTCTACATTCATCTTATTATATCTGTATCTATCCTCCCCCCCCTTCCACCTCTCTCTCTCTCTCTCTCTCTCTCTCTCTCTCTCTCTCTCTCTCTCTGTAGTGGTATTGCCAACTACAAGATCCATCCCAGCCTCTGAGTCTCAGATATCAGGTGGCTCACTATTATGACTTCTTAAAGCCAACAAGGCTATAGTTATCTCCTACATTTACTTCAAAGAAGAAAAGGACAAATGCAGAGACAAAGCAGGGACCTGTTGGCCCCAAGTGAGGAGTGCCTAAAGTTTCTCCCCATTTAGTCTTTCTCCCTTGAAAATATTAAGGGAAGACAGAACAAAGGTTTGCTTTTGTCTGTTAGTGCTTTTTTTAATAATGCCAAGAATTGGGGCAGCTAGGTGGTGCAGTGGATAGAGCACCAGTCCTGGAGTCAGGAGTACCTGAGTTCAAATCGGGCCTCAGACACTTAACACTTACTAGCTGTGTGACCCTGGACAAGTCACTTAACCCCAATTGCCTCACTAAAAAAAAAATGCCAAGAATTAAACCTAACAAAAGGGTAAACTGAGGCAAATCTCCAAGAAGAATAACATTTAATTTTTTTAATTAATAAAGTATTTTATTTTTTTCCCATTACATGTAAAGATAGTTCTCAAATTTGTTTATACAAGCTTTCCAATTTCAGATTTTTCTCCCTCCCTCCCCTCCCTCCCCCCTCCCCTAGACAGCAGGCAATCTGATATAGGTTATATCTATATATCTATATCTATATCTATATGTATATATATATATATATACACACACACACATAATAACATTAAACATATTTCTGCATTAGTCATGTTATAAGAGAAAAGGCAGAGCAATGAGGAAAAACCTCAAAATAGAAAAACATCAGTACCAAAAACAAAAGAAATAGTATGGTTCATTCAGCATCTATACTCCACAGTTCTTTTTTTTCTGGATTTGGAGATCCTCTTCTATCATGAGTTCCCTGAAACTCTTCTGTACTATTGCATTGGTGAGAAGAATCTAGTCCATCACAGTAGATCAACACTCAATGTTGATGATACTGTGTACAATGTTCTTCTGGTTCTGCTCATCTCACTCATCATCAGCCCACGCAAGACCTTCCAGGTTTCTCTGAACTCCTCCTGCTCATCATTTCTTACAGAACAATAGTATTCCATTGTATTCATATACCACAACTTATCCAGCCATTCCTCAATTGATGGGCATCCCCTCAACTTCCAATTCCTTGCCACCATGTAAAGAACAGCTATAAATATTTTTGTACATGTGGGTCCCTTTCCCCTTTCCATGATTTCTTTGGGCAAAAGACCCAAAAGTGGTATTGCTGGGTCAAAGGGTATGCACAGCTTTATAGCCCTTTGGGCATAATTCCAAATTACTCTCCAGAATGGTTGGATTAGTTCACAGCTCCACCAACAATGGATTAGTGTTCCAATTTTTCCACAGCTTCTCCAACATTTATTATTTTCCTGTTGGTCTATGCCTAATCTCTGCCATACTATCTTCCAGTTTTCCCAGCAGTTTTTGTCAAATACTGAGTTCCTATCCCAGAAGCTGGAGTCTTTGGGTTTATCAAACACTATGTTACTAGTGTCATTTACTACTGCGTTTCCTGTGCCTAGCCTATTCCATTGATCCTCCACTCTATTTCTTAGCCAGTACCAGATAGTTTTGATGACTGCCACTTTATAGTAAAGCTCCAGGTTTGGTACCGCTAACCCACCTTCCTGTGAATTTTTTTCATTATTTCCATGGATATTCTTGATTTTTTGTTTTTCCAGATGAATTTTGTTATTATTTTTTCTAGCTCTATAAAATAGGTAGTCTGATTGGTATGGCACTGTATAAGTAAATTAATTTAGGTAGTATTGTCATTTTTACTATATTAGCTCTGCCTATCCATAAGCAATTGATATCTTTCCAATTATTTAGATCTGATTTGATTTGTGTGAAGAGTGTTTGGTAGTTGTCTTCATAGAATTCCTGGGTTTGTCTTGGCAAGTAGACTCCCAAGTATTTTATATTATCTACTGTTACTTTAAATGGAATTTCTCTTTCTATCTCTTGCTGCTGGACTTTGTTGGTCATGTATAGAAATGCTGATGATTTATGTGCATTTATTTTATATCCTGCTACTTTGCTAAAGTTGTTCATTGTTTCAAGTAATTTTTGAATTGATTCTCTAGGATTCTTTAAGTATACCATTATATCATCTGCAAAGAGTGATAGTTTTGTGTCCTCCTTGCCTATTCTAATTCCTTTAATTCCTTTTTCTTCTCTGATTGCTAAAGCTAACATTTCTAGGACAATATTAAATAATAGGGGTGATAATGGACAGAAAGATAACATTTCTTAACAGGGGCATATTGCCTGTCAACAGATGCATTAATGGATTGTCTCCATTTATGCTAAAGACCTTGAGTAAGGGTACAATTCCTTTTTTATAGGTTTCGGGAATACAGAAAAAAGAACAGAACAGAATAGAGGACATCATGGGATTAAGGACAATATGATTGGTTACAAAGCTGTGGCTCAGGACACATAATTGGTTGGAAGTTTGATAATGGAGACTAATGATGACACCCCATCTCTTTTTTCAACTCTCCCAGCATGGTCACTGATAAGGGTTCAGAACTTTTGGACAGCAAACCAGACATCTTTGAAGGATACCTTGATGGGGTAAAGATATCAGGCCTGACTCTCTTATATTCACACACATCCCCAAGGTCAGTTAAATTCCTTGAGGCAAGAATAAATTAGTTATTAGCAGGAGAGCTGCAGTTTTTAACTTAATCCATTACAAACCAGCTAAATTCTGAAACAAGTTCAGAGACAAAGAGCTAAATACTTAAGTGTTGACAGGACAAAAGTAATTACATATAAATAAAATCAATAAGAAAATGATACAGAATTGATATTTATTATCTTGATACAAACTGAACTGGAAGTTCTGGCTCTTCAACCAATTAAAAGTCAGTCTCTTTACCACACAGTTAAGTTTAAGTTAAAATTAAACAAGTTGAAGAAAGAGCAAAACTTAATTTCTCATGCGATAGGTATACCACTCAATTCATGCAAGTTTTTTTTTTTAAACTGTACTAAGACATTTTTTAAGGCATGGTGGCTTGAGAAAACTAAAGCCTCAGCCCCTAAGTACAAAGTAACCAGAAGGAGCTCTAGATGTTCTTGGAGGCCTGGCTGGTATACTCAGGGAAAGAAGTTTTAGCTAAATCACCTAGAAATGTCCTCTGTGCATATCCATGATAAATATCCTTTTCTTGCTAGGTCTGAGGAAATCTCTTTCTGTTAACTATTTAATGACATACAAGTGCCTCATCTATTACCAGTATCAATCCTAAACTATTAGGGAACTTATTGAATAAGGCCCAGCCAAGAACATCCCATAACAAATGTATCTCAACAGTTTTCAGTGCAGTAGGACATTTGAATGATAGTAAACAAAAGTGAAGAAGCAATTGCATCATTGAATAAAATATACAGAAACAGAATATCCAAAAAATAGCACCATATGTAGACTTCATAAAGAAAGCACTAGAACTCTGTTTTAAGAAAATCAGATTAGTGATTTTTCCCCTGAAAAGCTTTACTCTTATCTGTTCATTCAATATCAATTTTTTGCTTTCAATTTTATCTCTTCCTTAATTTTTCGAATTTCTATTTTATGTTGGAATTAAAATTTTTATTCTAGCCCCTTTTTAGTTGCATGTCCTTCACTGATCTCTTTCATTGATGAAAGTGTTTAGACAAATAATTTTTCTTTTGAGTACTTCTTTGACTGCATCCCCAATTTTTTTACTGTAGCATTGATGTCATTTCTTTTATTTTTCTTTACATACTAATTCTTTAGGAATAAGTTATTTAATATTCACTTACATTTTAATCCTTCCATCAAAAGCTCTTTTTTTATAAAATGGGGGGCATAGTAATTGAAAAAATTAATATTTCTGATTTTCTACATTTATAAGTGTCTTATGCCCTAGCTCATGGTCAATTTTTGTAAAGGTGCAATACATTGATGGGAAATATGTATACTCCTTTATATACCCATTAAGTTACCACCAGCAATCTATCTATCACATATGACTTTTCTAAAAAGCTCATCATGTCCTTTTCTTCTTTCTTCATTATTATTAGATTTGCCTAGATTTTGGAAGGGGGGCTGTTTCTCTCTCTAATTCTTATAATTTTGCTTTTTCTATTTGTATTTAAATTAATTTTCTATTTCCATCACCATAGTATCCAGAGATGCTATAGCTGAACTGAATTATTTTGATCATATTTGTGTTAATTCCATTCTTCTTCATTTCTAATTTAAATATTTTCCATATCTCAATAAAGCCATAGCTTTGTTTTAATCCTATTATTGCTACTCATTTCATTTAATTTTCTTCTCATATTTTGTCTCTTTTCATATCTATAAATTATATATCTATCGATATTGAGATATCTTCATTGTTTTATAACTCTTTTTATTTCCTCATTCTTTTTAATAATTTTAAATACCTTTCTGGAATTGCCATTAGTTTTGCTTCCTTGAGGGCATTTCTGTTCCTGTTTCTGAAAGGAAATATTGAGGAGGCAGATACTTTTGTGATTTCTCACTCAATCATCTTTTGTAAGGTCTTCCTCAGTGAACTCCAGAGCACAATATCAAATATATCTCCTTATGAGTGTTTTTTTTTCAGTGTCTACATTCTTATACCCCTATTAATCAAAAAGAAAAACAACACATTTATCTACATAACTATCTTGGACTTACTTTTTTTTTTTCAGCTTCCCAAGTTTTATTAAAATACCATGAGGCCATAAGGAGAATCACCCAAAGGAGATAGGTGTCTCTATCTTAGACGTTCTTTCTTTCTTTCTTTCTTTTTTTTTGGGGGGGGGCAGGGCAATGAGGGTTAAGTGACTTGCCCAGGGTCACACACCCGGGTTTGAACTCAGGTCCTTCTGAATCCAGGGCTGGTGCTTTATTCACTGTGCCACCTAGCTGCCTGCCCCCTCTATCTTAGACTTTCAAGGGAAAGAATGTTAAATGTCTGTATTCTGATAAAATGTATTTGGTTTAAATGGCAGTCAATACCAGAAAATATCTGAAATAATTCAATACCATGCGTTTATAAATTTAGAGTTTGAAAAAACCTTAAGGGTTCATGTAGTACCACTACCCCTATTATTACATAGATGAAAAAAAAACAACCCTGAAATCTAGAGTTCATCAAAGTCACACGAGTAGTAAATTGAAGAGCTAGGACTTGAACTCAGGTCCTTTGGTTAAAAATTCAGTGTTTTTAGAGATTGGTTCTCCTTATATCAACAAAGCCACTCATAAACCTGATCCCTCTACTTATTGTCCAGGAAGCTTTGTGTTCTGTTTCTAATTTGGGCCTCTTCCTGACTCATTAGGCATACACTAGTATGGAGCTTTCCTAGAGACATAACTATTTTGTTGCTGGACTTTCTATGGAGAACTAATCAACTTTAGTCCTACTGTAGCTCAGAATTCCCAAATTCAAGGAATCCAGCAGCTTCAGACACCCTAGTAGAAAAGATTATAGGTATACACCATCATACTTGACTGCAGTACCTTTTCCATAGCAGCTCATTGATTTTCATTTACCTTCCTCTTTTTTTCTTTTTTTTTCTTTCCTTTTGTTACTTAGCACAGTATCTAGCACATAGTAAGTACCTTAAAAATGCTTACTGACTAAGTGACTAAAATATTCTCCTAAAAGAAAAGAGATCTGGAGTATGGAGTATAAGAAGCAAGCAAATTTGGGATGCTATGATTAGAACATAAATGGCACTGGACTTTGGTCATCAGCCAAGACTGGAAAAGCAATTCAGAAGCAAAATCAATCAGCATTTATAACAATATTGGAAGAAGTTTCTTGCTTCAGGTCCTTTGGCTTAAGAGAAATCAAACTGCCAGCTGTAGCAAAGTGATGCCTAGGATTTGATCTGTCTGCCAATTTTTCAAGAATATATAATAGAATTCCAATATATAATATCATTTCTAAAATATATATAATATATGTAATGAGGTGTAGAGATACTGGTGGCTTTAGAACTCAAGTAAATTTTCCTTTTCTAAAGCTTTTCTAGCAATTTAATTATTTTTGTTAGTGTTTTCTGAAGTATCAGATATAGACGTTATATATTTCATATAAATTTGTATATAGGGCAGCTAGGTGGTACAGTGGATAGAACACCTGGAGTCTGGAAGTCAGGAAGACTCATCTTCCTTTTCAGTCTTAATCTTCTATTCAAATCTGGCCTCAGACACTTATTAGCTGTGGGACCCTGGGTAAGTCAATTAAACCTGTTTGCCTCAGTTTCCCCATGTATAAAATGAACTAGAAAAGGAAATGACAAACCTCTCTAATATCTTTACCAAGAAAACACTAAACAGAGTCAGAAGAGTAAGACACTACTGAGAAATGAGTGAACAACTAAATAGATAGATTGACTGATTATAAATATATAATATATGTGCATATATACACCCATACACACTACTTTGTGTAGGTTTTGGTTTTAGGAAAAATCAAACTATGGAATCACATTAGGAAGTAAACTATTAGTGTGAAAGAAATTTAAATTTTTCAACATCACAGTTTCTAAATGTTGCACAAATGATATGATCATATGAAAATTATACACAATAAATACTATTTACTGAAGATTATTCATTTCCTTCAATATATACAAGGTAACAAATTGTAAAAACAGATGGATTTTGTGGTGTACATTACTGTATACAATTATCACTAATGGTTGTAACTAAGGAGCATGCATTCATCCTATAAGCAGTTCAGTGAACATATTATACAATTATTTTCTCTAGAAACAAAGATTCATCAAACTATCACCATGTAATTATTTAAATAATGCAAGGACCTGTTTAAATTTTCTTGGTTACAACTCCTTCCATCTCCAGTTATTTCTAGGCCTTGATATTTAATTCTGATCAATATAAACAGTCTGCATGGGGCAACTTGTTTCTGCCTAAAGAGATGACATTAATTCCTAGTCCTACTGAGTTTATATGAATGTTATGAAGATAAATGAGGAACTATGCAAATGTAGCTTGAGCTCTTCAGAGGAAAGGTGATATATAAATATGATGAAGTGTCAAAAAGAATATTAATATTACAAAATTTCTGAGTACTCAGAATCCTCTTATAAAGAGAGGTAGGTGGATGAAGCAATGGACCTGGAGTCAAAAAGTCCTGGAGTTCAAATCCAGCCTCATGCACTTACAAGCTGTCTGACCTTGGGTGTCACTTAACCTCTGCCTTAGTTTCTTTTTCTGTAAAATCTTGATACCAATAGTATCTACCTCCTAGGTTTATTGTGAAGGATAAAATAAGATACTTTGTAAAGTGCTTAATAAATTTTAATGTCCTATACAAATGTCACTTATGGTTGCCCTCTTCCTCCTCCTCCTCCTCCTCCTCCTCTTCCTCCTCCTCCTTCTTCTTCTTCTTCACCTTGCTCCAATCTGTAGACTGAAGACCTCAGTATTGTTAAGATCCAGTTGGCTCCTCATGTTTTTAGCCCCATGTTCAGACCTCAAGTAGCACTACTTTGTGACTCTATGATATACTTGCCATGTATTAAATTAATTTTTCTGATATTTTTGTTTTATCCACATACTTGACTATTAGCTTGATGAGGACAGATATTATTTCTTGTACAGGCACTAAAGAATTTTAATTTAATTGCAAATCTCTATAGAAAATCTTCTATTTTCTACCCCCTAAAAGAGAATGACGAAGAGGAACTTTTCTTCCTACAAAGCTTTAAGTGGAGAATTCCAATCATCGGTAAGGTAGGTGTTCACCAATGGCACCCTCTTAGGCCTCTCTCACCTTTCTTTGTACCCTTCTCATGTAAATTTCATCCCCTCCCATGCCTTCAACTATCCCTTCTCTACAGATGCTTCTAGAATTGATATGTCCATCCCTGTCCAAGCTCTAGGGACACATTGCCTACAGAACAACCAAATTCGTATTATGTTATAGTAGGAAGAATGTTGCTATAGGTACTGTCCCTTTTCAACACATTTCATATCAAGCAATTTAATGCCAAAAAGCGCAAAAAAGCACATAAAATTTTAAATCAATTATAAAAAATGTAAAATGTCATTGTTACAGATAAACATTTTGATTACTAAAAGAAGTAGGATAAGATCTTCAGTTTAATAAGCACTGCTAAAATATGAATATAAAGAAAGTTTTTAGATAACATTTGAACAGTTTTAGACAGAAAATGAACTTTAGCATAAAAAAAGATTGAAATTACCCTGTGAAAGATATAATATGATGCCTTGTTTTCACAAGAGTGATTTGGTGATTAAAAAGTCAGAAAAGAACATTTGTTTATTAAAAACTTGAAAAATGAATACAAAAATATAGCTTTAAGGACACAAAATGAGTTATTGGATCCTGATGGGAAGTTAATTGCTGCAGGGTAGTATTCTCCTTTACAAAAGGAGAAACTATAAAACTGGTTCTGACAAACCTGCACACAAAATGTTGGTATATTAATTTTTTCTTCAACACAGCATATCTCACTATTCTCCATGTAAGCTGTGTTTTAGGCAAACTTGATTACTTCTCATTTTCTTTTCTTGTCCTGTTTTCTTCTGTTACCATGTTTTTGAGCATAATCCTTTCCCATACTTAAAAAAGGTCTACTCCATCTCTATCTTAGGAAGTACTTCCTTAGATTTCTCAAGGCATTTTGGGTAATTCTCCTTTGCTTTTTTTTTTTTAATCACATTTTACAGTGTATTATGATTATTTGCATACATGTTCTTTACACCACTAACTAAAGCAGTAAGCTCCTTGAGGGCAGGACTGACATTTCTCATCTATGTATATCTGATGTGTAGCATTATGTCTGTGTTTCTATTTTACCCAACCAGCCAGGCAGCCATCCATCTATTATCTATCTATCTGCCTACCTACCTACCTATCTATCTATCTACAGTACAGTAGATAGATACAGTAGATAGAATTCTGGATCTAGCTTCAGGAAGATCTGAGTTCAAATCTGGTCTCAGACTTACTAACTGTATGATCCTGGGCAAGTCACTTAACTTCTGTTTGCCTCAGTTTCCTTAACTCTGAATGCAGATAATGCCAGCACTTGCCTGGCAGGGTAGTTGTGAGGATTAAATGAAACAATATTTGTGAAAAGGATTTAGCACAGTGCCTGGAACATGGTAGGTGCTATATTCCTTTCCCATCTATCATCTATTCATCTATCTATAGTTATAGCTATATATCAATAGTTACACAAACATCTTCCTTCTTTCTCTTTACCTGTTGATTTCCTACACATCCTTTAAATCACAGTCCCAAATGTTGGATCTTCTCCATCAAATTCAATCTTCTCCATCTATTAAACTCTAGGCCCAATTTATTGTACTTTTATAAGGCTTGTTTAATGTGTATATTCGCATATATGTATATATATGCACATTTATATGTGTATATTATATGTGTATACACACATATGCAATAAGGAGATGGACCCCCTTTTCAGTTACATGTTCAAATTTGAGCAATACATATTCTTCATTCACTTTTAGTAGGTGGCCTAAGAGAACATGATTATTGTTTCTAATATATGAAGATCTGTCATACATTTGAGGGATTAGCCTTGTTCCATTTGGTCTCAAGAGAATAGAACCAAGAACAATGGGTTAAAGTTGCAAAGAGGCAAATTTAGGCTTAATGTCATAAAAAATTCTATGTAATATTATGGATTTTGATTCTTTAATTTTGCTTCATATGCACTTATTCATCATCTCCAAAAGGACAAGGATTAGATTCTATCCAAACTTTGTACCTGTTTCAGTGATTATCATAGTTCTCTGGCCACAGGAAAGACTTAATAAATTTTGAATAATCATTAAAATTAAACCTATATTCAATAAGTTATTAAAGATTAATAGGACTATAGGGTTATAATTCCTAATCAGTAACTTCTAAATCAATGGTTTTTAAAAGTCTTTCCACTCAATCCCATGGTTCATTAGGCATCTTTGGGTTTCAATGAAAAAAAGGATAAGATTTCATTGGTTATACCTGTCCAACCTATGGAAATTCCATATGTAAAAAAAGTTGGATTGCTCACTTCCTCTTGCTGCTATATACGATATTCTCGACATGTGGTCATCTAGTATTTGCTCTGAGATATCTGGTGATGGGAAACTCACCACCTATCTCCTAAAAGCCTATTCAAATTTTGGATAGCTCTAAAATTTTGAAAACACATTTTATTCATACCTAAGGTTTAGTCTTCCTGTCTTTCTCCTTTTCCTGTCTTTCTCAGAATTCATCTGCTCTGGAGCAGCTAGGTGGCGCAGTGGATAGAGCACTGGCCCTGGAGTCAGGAGTACCTGAGTTCAAATCCAGCCTCAGACACTTAATTAACACTTACTAGCTGTGTGACCCTGGGCAAGTCACTTAACCCCAATTGCCTCACTAAAAAAAGAAAAAAAAAAGAATTTATCTGCTCTGTCAGTAGACCATCACCTTTTAAAAACTGTTAGATTTCGGGGCAGCTAGATGGCGCAGTGGATAGAGCACCGGCCCTGGAGTCAGGAGTACCTGAGTTCATATCCGGCCTCAGACACTTAACACTCACTAGCTGTGTGACCCTGGGCAAGTCACTTAACCCCAATTGCCTCACTAAAAAAAAAAATGTTAGATTTCCACTTGAAAGTCCTTCACTTCAGATTCAACATCATCATCATTGTCATCAACCTAAGAGCTAGCCTTTATATAGCAGTTTAAAGTTTACAAAGTAATACTTATGTATACATAATCTTATTAATCCTCATAGAAGCTGTGTGGCATAAATACTATTGTTACCCCCATTTTACAGATGAGAAAACTGACACACAGAGAGATTAAATGACTTTCCTAGCATCACAAAGCAATCACGTCCACAGAATGATTTGAACTCAGACCCTCCTGACTCTGAGTTCAGCATGTAGCCCACTATGTCACTTCCTTCAGAGCATATACATCACATTATATATCCATTTATAGATGCCACATTTTAGCAGCAACATCTATAACCTGAATCACATTCAGGGGTAGGTCACTGAGATGGTGCTGAGTCAATCTTGAAACCATTTAAGTGTAGGTCGAACTAAATGAGGATGTTCAGTCTAATAAAGGAAGGGTTTTGCCATGCTAGTAATACTCAAATATTTGAAAGATTTTCATGCATCAGAAGAATCAGTCTGATTTACTACAGAGGGAAGAACTAGGGACAGTAGGTGACAATTATAGGAAGGCATGTTTTGACTGAATAGTTATTATTATTATTATTATTATTATTATGCCTGACACAAAAGACTTCCTATTAAATTACAGCTTTCAAAAATGGAATAGGTTGCCTTAGGAAAACAAAATTAATTTCCTTTCATAAGACATCACCAAACAGAGGTTAAATGACCACATGTCAGGAATATTTTACAATTCACACAGTGGATACAATATAGATTAGGGAGCTCTGAGATCCCTTCCAACTTGAAATTCAATGAATCCATGATCCATTTTCCTCTCTTAGATTAAAGGTATTGATGTCCTGACCTCTAGCATATGTGTTTCTCAACATGAATGGAGGCAAGATCAATGAATTGTAACTTCAGCCACTGTTTTCCTTTTTTTCCCTTGAAGTTAAGGTATAAAAATGAAAAGTGAAAGGCAGCAAGCCCCAAATAACCCACAAGTTTTCTTTCACCTAACATCCAAAAGTCTCTTTGTTTGTTTCTTTTCCTTCCTTCCTTCCTTCCTTCCTTCCTTCCTTCCTTCCTTCCTTCCTTCCTTCCTTCCTTCCTTCCTTCCTTCCTTCCTTCCTTCCTTCCTTCCTTCCTTCCTTCCTTCCTTCCTTTTCTTCCTCCCTCCCTCTTTCCTTCCCTCTTTTCTTTCTTTCACAAACATAGGCACCCAAAAATTTTGTGGAAGAAAGAAAGCAATAAAAGGTCAAGTGTACTTAACTTTCATTGTTACACACACACACATTCATTACTGGCCCTTTAGTATTTCATTGCTGCAGGAAATTCCTAGTAAAGAAACTATAACAATGCAGATAAGCAACTACTCTTCTGTTTATAGTCTTAGTTGAATATGGTGCTAAGAGGTCAGGTGACTTTCCCAGGTTCACAAATCAGAGGCAAGACTCAAACCCAGGTGTTACCAATTCTAAGATTAGCTCTCTCTCCATCATACCACATTACCTTCTCTACAAATCATAGATTCATATATTTAGACCTAGAAAATACCTTGGAACCACCTATTCCAGTCACTTTATTTAATAAAGGAGGGAACTGAGGTCCAGGAAAGTTAAGTGAATATGTCCAAAGACAAACAAGTAGTCAACAGAAAAGATATATTTCTATCCCAGGTCCTCTAAATATGTAATTAGTGCCCTTTCCACTGCACTACACTTCAAGTAATTTATTAATGAGTGAGAAATAAAAATCTCAAGGACTAATAAAGATTGCCAAAGGAAGACTAGTTCCCAGATGTTCAACAAAATGTTTGCTTTTCTAATTAAGACAGGATGTGTTTACAGGATGTGTATAATTTCTTTATAAAGAAAAAGTTCTTTTTTTTCTTTTTCATTTCTAAACTTTCTTCAAGACAAACATTGTAGGCAAGTCAATTCAGAGATTACCACTGTGTTTATTTTGGTAATTATAACATATCATTACTGAATATTATTTTATTTCAGTATTATTTCCATTGTATAACATTTCATTAAATTTTATCTATACCATTAAACTTATACTCTTTCTATTCCTATATCACCATTATCTTGTCACCATAAATCCTCCCTTAATAGGACTTTTTGGGTAATAACAATAAAATGTAATAAAAATGAAGATTTTTTTTTAAAACAAATGATTGTCAAATTTAGCATCTGATTCAATGAGCTGAAAAATGTGAGATAGATTGCTGTCAATTCATGCATTTTTCCTACATTGACACTCTATAAACTGTGGCTGACTAAATAATGTGGACTCTACAACCCCCCATGACTTTTTAAGCACAATTCAGGAATGGTGTTGATGTTTCCTTTGCCCAGCTCTTCCCACAGGAATGATCTAAAATATGGTTGTAGTTATTCAGTCCTGTCTGACTTTGGGGTTTTCTTGGCAACGATACTAGAGTGGTTTGCCATTTTCTTCTCCAGCTTATTTTACAGATGCGGAAATTGAGGCAAATAGGGTTAAATAATGTGCCCAGGGTCACACAGCTACTAAGCATTTGAGACCAGATTTGAACTCAGGAAGAGGAATCTTCCTGACTCCAGGCCCAGCCCTCTATCCACTGTATCACTTTGCTACCCAGACTAAATCCCACCTAAAACATAGGATTTTTAAAAAGAAAAGAAAAGAAAAGAAAAAAGCTGTGACTTTAAGGACTCAATAGAGTTTTAGCATATTTAATTTTTTTTTTCCTAGTGAGGCAATTGGGGTTAAGTGACTTGCCCAGGGTCACACAGCTATTAAGTGTTAAGTGTCTGAGGCTGGATCTGAACTCAGGTACTCCTGACTCCAGGGCCAGTGCTCCATCTACTGCG
This sequence comes from Dromiciops gliroides, assembly GCF_019393635.1. NCBI lineage: Eukaryota > Metazoa > Chordata > Mammalia > Microbiotheria > Microbiotheriidae > Dromiciops > Dromiciops gliroides. The sequence continues at coordinate 555,131,033 of NC_057861.1, forward strand.
CCACCTAGCTGCCCCGTTGTTTGTTTTTAATATTGGAAAATCCTTTTGCATAAGGGAAAGAAAAATTCCAACGTATTAACTCAGTTCTCCCAGGGTAGAAGTCCTAGAAATCTAGTGAAGTTGCAAGAATCCATGAAGACATATTGAGCTTATCTTGAGTTTTCTCCACCAGACAACTGTGGAAATTTATTTTGATTTGGGGACCCTACCTTTAGGCTGAGATTAGAAAGCCTTAGGCCCTCAGGGTCTCTTCCCCTCCCCCTCTGCTTCAGCTGAGCCATAACGCCCCGTGGGCTGTACAAGACGCCAGGTCAGACAGCTGGGGAAAAAAAGCCCCCTGCTCCCTCCGACCTGAGCGGAGCTATCTGAAAGATCCTGGATAGCCTGTGGTGAGGCACGTGACACTGGAGCATCCCCCCAGCACCAGCAACAGCCCTGGCTGGTGGATTAGCTTGGTCTGTGGGGCGCAGGAAGCCCTGAGATTTGAGTGGAGAGAAGAAAAGGTATATATAGACCTGGGGGTTAGACTCAAGAGGCTGACAAGGTACTGGGGGGGGGGGGGAGTGGGGGGCTGACAAGATTAGAGAGGTTGGAGCAAGGCAGACTAGAGACAGGGCTACAAGTACGTAGGAGAAGACGAGAAGGACTAGGAGCAGGGAAAAGAGAGGCTGAAGGGCAGACTGATGGAGCAGACAGACAGAAGGTCGATGAGAGAGAAACACAGGGGTTCAGTGGTGGCAGTAAGGAGAGGAAAGTTAGAAACAGGGGGATTTACAAAGTGAAAGGGGCTTGGAGTTAGAATCAAGGACCTGAGTGCCCTGAGGCTACACGCTGCTAAGACCCTTATTGTATTAAAAAGGTTACAGGCCTTATTACAAACAAGGGAAAGTGTAACGTGCCCTGAGGCAGGAGGTGGCTAAGGCCCTTGTTGCATTAAAAAAGTTCCAAGCAGAGCAGGTGGGAAAGAGACACAGTGGAAAGAGATGTACTGCAATGCAGTCAGGCTGTACATTTTATTTCCCTGTATTCTTAATTTTAAATAGTATCTCATAAATAAATTCTGCTTTGATTATTTAGTTAAGAGGCTTCTTAATCTTTAGTTTATCAATTTTGAGAGTGGAGCAGTGTGGTGGAACTTTATAAACAGCCCACATTAAATTAATAGCAGTCAGATAGCCAGTTAGTCAACAGTCCCCAGATTAGTCCTCCAGTTAGATTAGCCCCCCAAATTAGGCCCAATCATCAAAATATTTCTACACAACTTTCAGTACAGGATATTGAGTGGGATGGGAAGTACAGCCACTGACCCCTGTAATAGAGACTCGAGGAGAAAGGAGGCCAAAGCACTGATTTATTTCTTTTGAAAGAAAGGTGTACCACACTCACTGGGACAACCAGGAGGTGTGACACACCGACATTAGGAAACCAAGCAGTTTAAATAGTCTTTAAAGACATCTAATTTGAACAAAATGTGGTAATTGGGTTAATACTATATGTTCAGCAATAAATTTTTCTCCTGGGATGTTCAGCGATAAGACTCTCTCTCTCCTGGGTTGTTCAGTGATAAGTCTCTCTCCTGGCTCAGAGTGCCCCATCCTCAGGGGTTCAGCCGTAGGTTATTTTGCAAAATTTCCTGTTTCAGCAATAATCTATCATATCTACATAATATCTCGGTGCAGACCCTATGAAGCAATTTTTAAGTTGATATGCCTATATTTAGAAAGGGGGATAGTAGCTTCCCGCTATTGCCTCTCTCTAGAGAAAAAAAAAACAGAGAGGGAGAGAAATAGGGGGCTCTAAGGGGCTTTAAGACTTTGAGATCAGATCACTAGGCTGAAGGGGGGGGCACTTTCCATCTCAGTGGATGGTCATATCCCTATGTCCCTCTCAGTATGAAGAAAGGATAACTTCAACTGTCACTACCTGCCCAGTGGGCGAACCATGATCGAGTGGGAGACAAGACCCAACATGACCAAAGCCTGGATATTCTCTTGGAGAAAATCACTCCTCCTGGCTCTGTGTGGCTTGCATTTGCCACATCCAGACACAAGGAGACTTCAGAAGATTCAAGACTGGCCCTTGGGGCTCAGGGCATAAGTTTCCAATGACTCTAGTGATAATTGCAGGCTGGGTACTACACCAGTAAGTGGTAGTATCAGGAGAGCTGTAAGGATTTGGATCACTACTTTCAGATATTTAAAAGTCATAAAGGTTAGACTTTTTCGGTTTTGCTCAAGAAGACAAAACCAGGAACAATGGAAATTTAAGAGAGAAATATTTAAGATAAACAACCAACAACAAAACTTTGTTAAAATTATTGTTTGTTTGTTGTCCTCAAAGAGGACTAAAGACATCAGGAGGGTAATGTCTTGACTCGCAAGTGAATTGGATTCGGGTGAGGCAGAGTTGTACAAAGCCATCAGCCTCACTCTCTCCTTCAGAGTCATAGGAGCTTTCTGAAAAGAGAATGGTTTATCCCTATAGGTAGTGAGCTCCCTGTCACTAGAGGGAAAAGCAGTCCCAATATTATAAGGAACATTGTAGAGGGGATTCCTACCGAGTTATGGGTTGAAATTGAGTGACTCCCAAGTCCCAGCTCCAAGATTTTGTGAATAAACCATGCAGCTCCATTAAATCAAAAGCATTGAGTCTAGGAAAAAACAAAAGCAGTCTCTGAACTATGACTATTTGGTTTCTCAGATTCTCCACACAGATATGTCTCATGGGAAGAGGTACAGAAAATGCTGTTAAGCATGCAACTTTTACTCACCTTGTTAAATAGATTTATCAGATTATCAGAGATATTTACCTTATATGGTTCTCCATTCCTAAAAGTCCTAACTGAGCTGCTCAACCAACAGGAAAATACAGAGGACTACTACTACTACTACTACTACTACTACTACTACTACTACTACTACTACTACTACTACCGCCACCGCCACCGCTACTGCTACTGCTACTGCTACTGCTACTACATCATAGCATTTATATAGTGCTAAAATTTTTTCAAAATGCTTTTTCTATATTATCCACAGCTTTTCTCCAAGGTAAGACATCATTGCCTCTGTGGGAGAAGGTTCTCCAGGTTCTTCCACATGGAGAATTATATCAATCCAGCATAATAATGAATGCTTACCCATCTCCTTACTTTCCACCCCCTTACAAGAGGATCCTAAATTTAGAGCTAAAAAGCATGCATGAGGCCAGTGAGGCTCACTCCCTCATTTTACAGATTAGGAGATTGAGGCTGAGATAGGTTTAATGACATGACCACTGTCACATTTATAGCAATTGCCTGAGGTTAAATTTGAACTCACTTGAGTGAAATTTTGAGCATGCCAGGACATTTTCTACTTGATTTCAATCTGTTAGCCATGTAATGAAGAGGAGCTTTTTTGATTGGCTACAGACCTAAAAAAGGTGTGTATTCAAGAAAAATGAACTAATCTCCTTGGCAAGGTGTCTTTTTGGACATGCAATCATCAAAGGACTGCAAACTGCTCTGAGGTTCTGGATGAGAGCTGGATCGTGGGACCTTTTCGAAATTCTTAAACAGCTGTGACCTGTTGCCTCTAATTCATTGTTTCACTCTCCTCTAATCACTCACTCTATAACAGACACAGAATTATTAAATAAAATTCAAAATTAAAGAGATCAGATATTGATGATATTTATTACTCCCTTGTTTTCAACTGTGGGAGCTGATTATAATCATGGGCCAAAATGCTGGCATAATGTCTTGTACAGTTTTCCCTATTTATTTCTGCCCCATAGTTCAGCTACATTGCTTTTCCTAACATGTGATTTCTTTGCAAATGGCAAAGCTAAATACCATGTATACAAGCATGTTAAATGATAGTTTTCTTTTTCCTATTGTAAAATTTCTGATTATTAGAAAAATGATAATATAGAATGTCTTTATTTTTTTTTAAAAGATATTTATATTGTTCACTAAGGAATCTGTTTTTATCTTACTTTTTATAAAAGCTAAATAGGGATTAAACATCCTTTAAGTGCATACGTCCTTTTCTTTTATTTATGAATAAGCAATTGAATAAATAATAAGCAATGTAAAACCAATACTGTGGAAAGAGCATTGCTTTTAGCATCAGAGAACCAAGGTTCAAATCCCATCTCTGGAGCATACTACCTGTGTAATCTTAGGCAAATCATTTAGATTCCCTGTGACTCAATCTCTTCATCTAGAAAATTAGGCTAGAAGGCTTTTGAGGTCACTTCTAACACTATCTATCTATCTACCTATCTACCTATCTATCTATCTATCTATCTATCTATCTATCTATCTATCTATCTATCTATCTATCTATCTATCCTATCTTATGTTCCTATGATTCTATGTCAAGTTCTTCCCCCCCACCCCCATGATACAGGCAAACAAGGGGGAAGACACTATCAGCAGAAGCCTTCATTCACCTTCAAGGCCTCCCTGACTGTCATAAACCCTAGTCATCCCTTTCTCTGTAAGAAGAAAATTGGGGAGGGAAGAGGGGATGGGACAGATATTGACCAGGGACATAATATCAACTGTGGTTTCATCACTCTAATATTTTATTTTGAATAATGATTCAGATTTAGTCTAAAATTGTCTCCTTGCTTAGTGTTTTCCCTGCATCATGACCATAAAATTACTACCTCTTACTGCTCTAATCTCTGTGATTCTCTCACTATATACTTGTTTCCCTGCTATATCATGTGAAATACTCATTTCTACCAAGCTCAGCCCTATTCCTCCCAAGTCCCTATCTTTTCTGCTTGCTCCTTCTTCTCTGCTTTCTGGAACCTCACCTACTGTGAATGTAATTCTTTGGGACCATGTCAGATGCCCATCAAGCACTGCTATCAAGATATAAGACCAAAGAATTCAACATTTTGGTGATTTAAAAAAAAATACTTGGCATTGAGACTTGTGGCAAGAAATGTCTGGAAAAGATTTTATTATTCTCTTTGACCTAGCAATATCACTACTAGATCTATTCCCTAAAGAGAGCAAAGAGGAAAAAGATCCATATGTATTTATAAATGCATGCATGTATGCATATGTGTATATATATAATATGTGTATATATACACATTTTTATAAAAGCAAATATATAAAGTAAATTTATAAAGTTAAAAAATAAGAAATAAGGGGATGCTCATCAATTGAAGAATGGCTAAACAAGTCAACAATATATGAATGTGAAAGAAGACTGTTATACAGTAAGAAATAATGAAGGGGATGGTTTCAGAAAAATCTGGGATGACTAGTGTGACTTGATACACAGTAAAATAAGCAGAATGAGAACAATCTATACAATAAAGATAATCAACTTTGAAAGACTTAGCAACTCTAGTCAACACAATGACCAGACATTATTCCAAAGGGTTTATAATGAAATATGTTGTTTACTTCTAGATAGAAAGTTGATGGATTCAGAATGCAAATTGAAGTTTATTTTCTTATCTTTTCTTTCCTTTTATTCATTTCCCCTTCTTTCTTTCTTTCCTTTCTTGCTTCTTTTCCTTCCCTTACTCTGTCCTTCCTTTTTCCTCCCTCCTTCCCTCCTCATCTTTCTTCCCTCCCCCTTTCCTTTCTTCCATCCTTCCTTCTTTCCTTTCTTCCCTCCATCTCTACTCCCTTCTTTCTTCCCTCCCTGCCTTCCATCCTTTTTCCTTCCTTCTTTTCTTCCTTCTTTTCCTTCCTCTCTTCTTTCTTCTTACTACCTGTTGAGTGGTTTAGTTCAAAGACAATTACACTACCAGTTGTTTCAAGCATTACTCATACAAAATGTTTTCCATTTCTCTCACAATCTTAGTTACCCTCCCTTGAATGCAAATCCATTTTGTCAAAATCCTACAGAGTAGTGACCAGAATTGAATACAATATGCCAGATGTTGTCTGACTTCATTCTAAAATTTTATTAATGCAAATTAAACTTGGGCTGCTAGACAATAAACAGGTCATGCAATGAATAGAGTATTGGGCATAGAGTAGGGGAGACTCATCTTCCCAAGTTCAACTCTGGCCTCAGATACTTAAAAGCTGTGTGACCCTGGGCAAGTCACTTAACCTGTTTGCCTCAGTTTCCTCATCTGTCAAAGAAGCTGGAGAAGGAAGGAAATGGCAAACCACTTCATATCTTTTCCAAGAAAACTCCAAATTGGTTCATGAAATGTTGGACAGGACTGAAACACAATAAACACCAAAGAATCACCTCCAGTTCCTATCAATGGACTGTACCTAGTAAGTACTTAATAATTGTTGAATTGAATTAAGTTGAACAGAATGTTTTATTTTACACCAGGGTGATGGTTGACAGAACTGTCCCTAAGGTATAGTATATCAGGGAAGATGTCCAAGTTAGTGACCTTTGAGGGGGATGGGGGGGGGAACTCTTAGAAACCTATGTTTTTAAACCTCAACTAAAGGAAATAACTAGCAGATAAAGAGGAAGTGACTCATTTTGTGTTTTAAAAAATATATCTCAGCCAGATAGAAAAGATAGACAAACACAGAAAGACAGAGACAGAGAGGGAAAGATAGCTGGGCCCCAATAAGTGCTAATAATGAATGTGCTGAAGTAGTTAGATTATTTGAATTTGTACTGCATATTTCCACTTGGCTGGAACCAGTGACCATATTTTGCATAATTATTACTTCAAATACTGCAAATTCAAATAAATGCATTTGACTATTTGGGGGAATTTATTATTTGTACTAATTGGCCCATTTATATGTATATGTGTTTACTACAAGTAGTATAGATACACATACATATGTGCATATATTATACATATACGTTTTCATGTGTACCATATACTTTACCACCTCCATCTCCAAAGTAAAGGGAACAGGATTGCATCTAACCACTTCCCACACACAGCCCTCTGTGTTTTTATGTCATTCCCCCTTCAAAGTGCCATGAATACTTACTTTAAACTGTTTTTATGTGTGTGTGTGTGTGCATGCATGTGTGTATATGTGTGTGTGTGTTCATGAGCAAGGGCAGCTTGGGTAAGCACTGTGAAGGTTCTGTTTCTAATGCTCCTTCAGGTACAGCTGTGCTCATTGGGATGATGACCGTGATGAATTTGGAGTCTGTGTACCATTTTAATCAGCTCACTATGAAATTCCTAAATGAAGCCATTAGACAGAGCTCATTAAATATCCGTTATTTAGATCTCATTAATTAGTTTATTATGTTGATTAGATATGCCTTCTGCTTATTAGCCCTTGGCAGCATATCACATATAAAAGACATAATAATTTAATGACTTGCCATCTATAATAATCACATGCAAATGCATTTAAGAAATATCCTTCAAGGAGTTCCAGAATTATCAGAGGAAAAAAGAACTTACTGATAATAGTTATGTCTTATACTTAACACTTAAAGCTAGGATAAGTTACAGCTTTGCAGCCACACCTGGACCCTCACCATCATGTTCTTTGTTTTCTGCTCCTACCTGCCATAGTCCAAAAATATCTTTGAGGACCCCAAGGAGACAATAGTAGTTTTACAGATATGCATATCCAGAGGCAGCATTTGCTAGTGGACAGAACATTAAACTATGCATTGGGGAAAGTGTCAGAGATAGAATAATATCCCATTTTTTGAAGCTTCGTTTTTTTCTAATACCTGCTACGTAGGTTTTTTTCCTCCACAAAAAGACTTTGTAAACACTGAAATGTTAAATTGGTTGTAATTATTGATTTAAGGAAATCAAATTAACAAAATCTGAGTGAAAAGAGCAGATGAAATTCATGTAAAAATCAATTTTCAAAATCCTGAAAAAATAGTTCCTGTTGTTTTCTTTTATCTATGTACATATGTCATCTGGTACATTTAAATATAATTTAAATGACCTCTCCAAAATTCAATTTCCCCACAACTTTTCAGGAGAATATCTATTGCATGTGTGCCTAGTCTACTAAATATTTAAACATGGTTCATCACTCCTGTTCTTGTTCTGATGGTTCCATCATTTTTGGTGAAGTTGTGCCTTGTTATAAGATCAAATCATCAGTTCTTCTTGTTTACTGACTTTGCCTACCGCTTGCTCTCAAGGAAATCTATTTGGAAAACTCGGGAATGTCTCTGACTCCATATTTTTCTTCATTCTAGGATAGTTATCTCTATATCTTGCTATTTCTTCTTCTGTTGGACCTCATCTAATTTGCTTGTCTAATTTCTCATCTGTTTGTTGTCTTGTCACTATCACTACATGCTAGCATTCTTTCCATTCCTCTAGCATCAGTATTACTTCCTCACCTCTGATTTTCCTAGCCATAACAACTAGCTTGATTCATTGCTATCATACTTCTCAAGTTGCCAGACTAGGCCACTCAACTCAGACTTGCTATCTCAAGCTTTCTGGGTTTTTGATGAAATATAGCTCTTGAACAAGGAAACTATAATAATTCAATCTAATTCATTTAAAATATTTGTTAATTTCCTGCTATGTGCAATTCAAAGTGTTGTGTTCTAGAGATAAAACAAAACCTAAAACAGAACACCCCTTCCCTTAGGTTTTCCTCCATTGCTGCCTTGGCTGGCCATGGGGTGGGGGGGTTACTTCCCTATCATTGCTGCAATTTTAGACTTTCATGTTTGGAGTTAACCCTTTTTCCATGTCTCAGGGGAAACAAAGCTGTTTTCCCTGGATGGGTTGAAGCCTGTTACTCAGATCAGCACTGAGGTTTGAGATGAAGAGAATGGGAAGGGAATGGGTACTGAGAATATAGACTTCAAGGAATAGGGCTAATGAGGAGGGAAGAGACTAGAATTACAGTTCTGCTCACAACTATTTAATACATTATAGGAAGGAACAAATGGTCTGGAGGAGTGAATGAACTATGAAGAAGAGACTTAAAGACAGATTGGAACACCCTGTCAGCAGTAGCCAAGAAACCTATCCACTACTTCCTTCTTGATCATGTTCTAGGGATCAAATTAGGAACTGAAAAATGTAATTTATAGAGAAGACAGTGGAGCACAGAAATGTGACACTGGCAAAATTGAAGAATAGACTCAAATAGACATTTCAGAATTTCTCCATAGTTGTGTTCTAACTGGCAACCATCTTCCTTTGAAGGGTATGGGCCTCTTCCAACCCCAATGTTCTGCTGGAAAAAAGAAAAAGACCAAGAGCTAAGGCTGGTGGAGAGAGGGATGAAAGAGTACTGGGCCTTTAAGGAAATCAGGATTTGAGGTTTAGAAGTACATTTTTAACAAGGACATCATAGAAAAATTTTTATAAAGATGAACATAAGCTGGTCAGGAAGGAAAAATGAACAAACATTTCAAGAAAAGAACTATTCCAATAGCCAATTCTTTCTTAACAAAGGAAAATGAGTTAATATCCCTCTAAGAGCAAAGCATCATTACAACAAATTTCATTAAATAATTTCTAATGATTATAGAAGAAATCCAGCAACTTCTGTAAAGGTATGGAAAAAACAATAAAAAATTAAGTGGAAACACTGACAAAATGAGGGGAAAACTAGCACACAAGGGAAAAATGCCAATCTAACTTGAGATTATTAATTTTTGAAAAGTAGAAGCACTCTGTAAAACAGTAAATTCTCTGAAAAAGAGAAAAAAAATGGAATGAAAAAATTCAGAGAGAAAGAGAACCAATGGAACAAAATTTAAAAGCAACATGATTGTAAAACCCAAGATTTCCACAAGTCTAATGAGCCTGAAGACAGGATATTAAGAGGTAATCTAAATATTGTGTTTTCCATAAAAAAATGGAATAAAATGTTTTAGATGCCATATTTCAAGAAGTCATGTAGAAAAAAAGCTCAGAACTATTGAAAGCAGATAACAAAGGACAGGTTGAAAAATAATAGATAATAATCAATACAAATTTTAATTTTCGCATAAAAAACTTTAGAGTCAAATATCAAAATTACAACATAATAGAACAAATTTAGTAAGCAGCAAGAAAACAAAGCCAGTGCTCCAAGGATGATGATGATAAACACTTATACAGCACTTTTAAGATGTGAAATGCAATTTACATATATTATCCTATGAAATAGATGCTACAATTAGTAATATTTTATAGATAAGACAACTGAAGATGAAAGATATTAGTAAACTTGTTCAGCGATACACAGTCGGTTCCTGTCTGAGTCAGGTTTTGAACCTGGGTTTTCCAGACTTCCAAATCCAGTGATCTGCTCTGTGGTTATAATCAATTATAAAGAAAATTGGAAAGAACTAGTTGGAAAAATCCCAAAGAACCAATATCAATATCAATATTATATAATATGTCTCCAGTATAACATTTCTGGCAAAGCACAGTCTAGGCATTAAAAAAAGAAAGATGTTCAGTAAAAGGGAAAGGTTTATTCATTCATTCAAAAGTACTAGAGATCAGGGTATTCATTCACCAGGCAAAATAATCAAACAGCAGGAAGTTAAATATATTAAGATCACTAGGACAGACAAAAAAAAAAGAAATGTTTGCTCTCATGTGCTATGGGCAAGACAAGGTCATGAATGTGAAGGAGGAGAATCTTTTTGCTGTTTGATTTTCTTTTAAAAAATCTTACATGCTATTTTAGAAACATTAGAAGATAAAAAGAGTGTCTATGGGCTAAGGATGTAAGAATTAAATGGCAGAAAAGTGAAAAGTCAGGATAGTGAGTGGAAGAAATGAATTAACATTTTTTTGCAAAAATCTCATTCCATCACTAGAAAATCAGTAATATTTGGAGGGCCAACCCAAATCAATGCTTCTCAAATGGAAAGAGGAAAGGATGGGTCCAGGGATCAGTTAATGGCTGTTTAGAAATCAAGAGGATAGGCAGATAAGAGGCTTCCAATTTTCCCCTTTGCCTTTTGTGTGGTAAAAGAATCAATATAGATAATTGGAAGAGAGATCATAGAGGTAAGAAAGAATTGGGTATAGCCAGAAGAGAGGGAACAATAGCTAGTAGAAAGGGTACAATCTAATAGTATTACTAAACAGTTTCACAGAGGCCAGAGGAGATGAGACAAGTCTTGTAAAGAATTGTGATAGAGGAAGAGAGGGGACTCTCCACATTGCCTTCTACAATATAGGTAAAAGTATCTCAGTTTGAACCACCTCTAAAGCTAGGAGAAATGTCCAAGCTTGTTGAAGATTGAGTAGGGGGTTTTAACTTCAAAAAGAGGATGACAGAACATTAAAAAAAATAGTAAGTGATAAAAAAAGCAAAGAACAGGATTATTCCCTTTAACTAGGGTTACTAGATTATATTCAATTGGCCCTGCTGACATCAAGGAAGTCAAAGGTCCAATATATGCTAAAATATTCATACATATGCATATGAGAATATTTTGTAATAACAAAGAATTGGAAGCAATGTAAGTTCCCATTTATTGAGGAATGGATGAAAATAATAAATGCTATTATATAGTATAACATAATAAAACATTGTGATATGACAATGTAATAAAAAGTAATATGCTATAATATGTCTTCTATTCACATAGTGATTCAAGGGTTGCAAAGTCCCTTACATATATTATTTCATGTGTCCTCACAATAACCCTGTGAGGCAGGTGTTATTATTATACTGATTTTACAAATGAGGAAACTAAGTCCAAGAGAAGTTAATTGATTTGTCCAGAATCATGTAACCAACCAGTAGGTGTCTGACTCAGGATTCAAACTCAGTATTCCAATTTTGATGCTCTATCCATTGAATTACCTAGCTGTTAAAATCTATGCTATATGAATGTAAAGAAATGATAAGTATGAGGAATTCAGAGAAACCATGGAAGCTTATATGAGCTAATGAAAAGTAAAATAAACTTCAAGAAAATAAGCACAATCACTACAAGCATTTAAATGAAAATAGCACTAAAATGAAGTATAACTCTAAGTAATTAAAATGACAATGAAAATACTAGAGAACAATGAAATATACCTCTGCCACATGGCAGAGAGCCAGGGACTATTCAGACAGAATATTGTACATGTTGTCAGGTATGGCAACAGTGGCAGATGTTTTTATTTATTTGGTTTTCTATATCATAAGCGAGGGTTCTACCTAAATGGGGAAGGGGGAAATCACTATGATATCAATATAAAAGGCTTCAATAAAATGAGTTATACAAAAGGAAAATAATAATATGGAAGGCATAAATCTGGGGGACTTGAAGGATTGGGGTGCCCTCAACAAAGATGGGGAATTGTAGTGAGGTAGGTGGATACTGAGGGAGGTGAGATGAGTTCTTTCTTGGACATAGTAAGTTCTAGATGTTCAAGGAATTTTCAGATTTGAAACCTGCAGTGTACAAAGGCAAGGCTTTAGATCAGGATGGAAATTAAGGGTCATAAAAATAGTTGTCTTGGGGCAGTTAGGTGGCCACAGTGGATAGAGCACCAATCCTGGAGTCAGGAGGACCTGAGTTCAAATATGGCTTAGACACTTGACATCCTGGGCAAGTCACTTATCCCCATTTCCTCCGCCAAAATTAAATAAAAATAAAAAATAAAAAAAACAGGTCCCTCAACATCAAGTCAACCAGGCATATAGTCTTCCTATGAGCTTGTGTCTATGTGACTTGATTTTGTGTTAGTGTCCCAATTCCATGGCGTGCAAGGAATTGCTACATTTCCATCTTACTTGCTCATGACTGAATTCTGGAATTGGAACCCTGTCTTTGTCTCACCAGTCTTCAAAGAGAGAGCACTTTTATCCCTAAATCCCAGTCCTTGTAGCTTTATCCCTTCCATCTGCTTTTGGACAACCCTGATACCAACTGAACACCTGAACCCCTACCTACTTTCTGCAGCTAGATTCCTCTGCCATTTAACCTACCAGTCTAAGCCTCATACTCTGTCACCTGCTGAAAACTTCAGAGAGTGAGAGAGAGCCTTCCCTGTCATAGTGGGTCTATACTTTGCATCAGGTTCTCCTATTTTACTGCCTACTGAGCTGCAGTTCTAATATCAATGGTATTTAAATAATTAATAAATATAGAGTGTTGAATTAGGAATCATAGTAGCTAAGTTCAAATCCCCACTCTGCCCATTTCTGTTTGTGAGATTTAGGGTAAGTTCCTGAACCTCTCTAGATCTCAGATTCCTCACCAATACAATTGAATGAGTTGGACTAGATGATTCCTAGTTCCTTTTAATTCTTCACCTATGATCCTATGAATGTCCGTCTTCTGAAATGACTAATATAAAAATCTTATGATGGATAATTGCCTTGAGAACCTATAGTTTAATTCCTAGAAAGTACCATTATCTTCTTCTTTCTTATCCTTCTTTTTAATGTAACAGTGACTACCTAGGCCCCACCCCTTAAAGGTGAGGAGTATTACATTTCACTATTCCCCCAGGGTTCTCTAGTACTCTTAAAGGTGTTAGGGACAACCAGTCTCTCTGCCATTGGCTCAAGTCCCTGTTTTGTCTCTTTAATTTTAGGGTCCCCTTGTATCCTAGTTCCACTTAACCACTTAAAAGTCAGATTAGGCCTTATAAAGGAATATTTACTTCAAAATTATAACAAGAACAGCTATATACATATTTCCCCCTTCTCGGCATATAGGGGTACATAATATTCCCTACCCACCTGAGTCTTCAAGGAAGGTAGAGGATTAGGTTTACTACCAAACTCAGTTCCACGTTCAAATCCCCTCTCTACCCAACTTCCTCTGTTCATCTTTCCACCCACCCCAATCTTGCATTTTAGCACCTGGCTTCTCAGGACTTTCCTACTGTGGAAATTAATTTTGATATGGGGACCCTACCTTTGTGCTGAGATTAGAAAGCCTTAGGCCCTCAGGGTTTCTTCTGTGTAGGAGGTGCTGGTGCCCCTCCCCCTCCGCTTCAGCTGAGCCAAAAAGCCCCTTGGGCTATATGAGACTCCAGGTCAGACAGTTGGGGGGAAAAGCCCCCAGCTCCCTCTGACCTGAGTGGATCTATCCCAGAGATCCTGGGTTTGCCCAGGCTGCCTGTGCTGAGGCACGTGATGCTCAAGCGTCACCCCCAGGCCCAGCCGCAGCCCTGGCTTGGCGGATTAGCTTGGGGTCTGTGGGGGTGAAAAAAAGCCCTGAGATTTGAGTGGAGAAAAGGAAAAAAAAAAAAATATATATATATATATATATATATATATATATATATATATATATATATATATATATATTGAGAGAGAGAGAGAGAGAGAGAGAGACCTGGGAATTAGACTCAGGGGGGCCAGCGGACAAGATTAAGGGGAGCTGACAAGATTAAGAGACCTGGGGGGGGGGCAGGGGGAGAAAAAGCTAAGAGCAAGAAAAGAGGGGAGGGAAGGACTGACAAGATTTTAAGGGAAGGGACACAGGAGAAGGCTAAAGGACTAGAAGCAGATGTACAGAGCTTGGGAGAGGCCAGCAGACAAGATTAAGAGGACTGGAGGACTGACAAGATTAGAAGGTCTGTGAGTGGAGGCAGAAGGACAAGATAGGAGGCAGGTAGACAAGATTAAAGGGTGGCTGACAAGGGCAGCAAAAGTGGCAGAGGGAGCAGCAGAGAGCACAGAAGTGGTCAGCACAGGGTACAGGTTGGAGAAAGCAAAGATTAAGAGAGTATAAAGACTGGAGCACTGGGAGAGCAGAAGGAGAGTTCAATGAGAGAGAAACACAGGGGTTCAGCGGTTCAGTAAGGAGAGGAAAGTTAGAAGCAGAGGGATTTACAAAGTGAAAGGGGGCTCGGAGTAAGAAAGAAAGAAGTTGAGCAGGGAAAGTGAAACATACCCTAAGGCAAGAGGCGGCTAAGGCCCCTCTTATATTAAAAAAGCTCCAGGCCCAGCCCGTGGAAAGAGGCCGGATTTGAACTCAGGTCCTCCTGAATCCAGGGCCGGTGCTTTATCCACTGTGCCACCTAGCTGCCCCCAAGATTATTTTTAAAGTCAAAAACATTAATGTACCAGAGTTTTGCATATGCTTACATTATCTAAGATGAAAGTACTTATATAGGAGAGGGCATGGACCTGCTTCATTATGTTCTTCTGTCACATGGGCAGAAACATCTTTATCTCTCTATGTTTATCTCTGTTTCTATCTCCCTCTCTTTCTCTCTGTCTGTCCATCTATTTATCTGCGTGTTTGTGGGTATATCCCAGGGGGTAAAGGCACTGAATAGCATGGATACCATGAACTAAGATGGATAGTGGGAGAGTGGCCCTTCTACCTCTACTCTCCCATACTCCTCCCTTCCGTTCTTTAGACTCTTGGTTCTTGAAAATGGAGCTGGGGCTTTTGCTCTATTTCATTTCTCCTTTTCATAGGTAGCAAAGTCATTGAGCCTGGGAGCCTGAGCCATGGAAGAAGGATTCTAGGTGGAATGATACTATCAGGCCAGTAGTGTGGAAATATTTTAACTGACTAGCCTAATTTGGGGGCTAAACTGACTGGAGGACTAATGTGGGTCTTTTGACTAACTGGCTATCTGACTGCTATTAATTTAATATGGGATGTTTAAAAGTTCCACCACATTGCTCCCAAATTGATAATTTTGCTTATCAAGAAGCCTCTTAACTAAATAATCAAAGCAGAGTTTATTTATGAGATACTATTTAAAATTAAGAATACAGGGAAATAAAATGTACAACTTGACTGCATTCTGTTTCTAATTATCATATAAGCAGTATCCACTTCTGTAAGTAAGTTGGAGCATAAAATATCATGTGTTATAAGCAACAGTATACACATAGATGTTTGACAGTCTCCACTTTGAAAAAAAGTGCCTCTGCAACACTTTATATTTAATTAACATTAACAACACTTTCTTAAGTCTAGACAAAACAATAAATCAAGCTCTGGTTTGTAGTGTTTGCCAATTTCCAAGGTATAAATGCTCAAACTGAAAATTTGTGGCAGTAGTAAACATCAGTCATGTCTTTTAGAATAATTTCTCAGTTAGTTTTTTTCATAATGTATCCGCACATATTTTGTTCAAAGGTGACAATCACAAAATCCAAAAAAGATATTATGTGTTTCTATTAAGTGCCCAACAATGACATGATTTCAATGTCTGATCTTCAACCAGAGCCTGAGGATAAGAAAAGCCCAACTCTTCAGGGGTAATCCTTTTCTTGGATAAGTTGGATCTTTGGATTAATTTTTTTAAAAAAGCTTTTTATTTTTCTTTCCTAGCACCAGTAATCAAGGAGAAAAAAAAATATTTCACCTGTTGGGCAATAGCCAATATCCTCTTTAGCTGTTTATCGCAGCAAATTACCTGGAGTGATAAAATATGTTGAAAATGACACCTCCTGACCTCCAATACAGTAGGGAGTTTTCCCCCACTACATCAAAAATAAGGAAAGCTGTTAGATACTTCCATCTGGTGAGAGATTTTATATAGTTAGCTTGAGGCATTTCAAAATTACTTACTATTTAGCTTCAGAAATTAACATAAATTGAGGCAGGTATCAATAAAAGGGAGATATCAATTTTAAAAGGGAGAAATCAATTAATACCTTCTCCTGTTAAGATGGAGAGGGATTGAAGAATTATGCGTGGAATTAAATTGGTTATAAAAATGAATTTCAAGGACGGTTTCTCCTTGAGAAAAATTTGTACAACAAAACAGGGATTGGGGCAGGAAAAAAGACTACTACAGATTTTTCTTCCCTTTAATTTCTAGCCAAATTTGTTTATTTGTTCTCCATATGTAAAATTCCTATTCTTGCCCTCATGCTATTTATTACATATGGTTTTTCCCCTTGTGCCTAGATAAAACATGGGACAATATAATTTATACCCCAAATTAACACGCTGACTTCCAGACTATTTGTCCTGCTGTCTATAGAGAAAGAATGGATAATCTTAGAACCTTGGTACTGAAAGGAATCTTACAAATCACCTCACCAAGGCCCAGAGAAATGAAATTATTTGACTAAGACCACAAATTTGGTTAGTGGAAGAGCTGGCACCAACACTGAATTCTCCTGACTCCCAGTCCAGTGCTTTTTTCATAAACCATACCCCAAATAAGAATATGAGATGGGTCAGATACTAATATCTTGTTGTTTTTATGGTAATAATATCTCAACTATTGAAATAGCCTTCTGCTTTGACTTTTGTACTAATTGCTCCTCATTCCATCCCAGCTGTCAAAATGATCTTCCTAATATTTAGTCTGACCATATCATTCCCTACCACTACCAATCCCTCAATCAATTAAAATCTAAAGGCTCCTAATCACCGCCAGGAGCAAAAGTAAAATCTTCTCTTTGGCTTCTAAAGCCTTTCATAATCTGGTCCCTCCCTCCCTTTCCAATCTTCTTGTACTTTACTCCCCTCCAAGTACTCTATAAAATTCAGTGACAGTGGCTTCTTTGTTGTTCCTCACATGTGACATTTCATCTCTCAAATACATATATTTTCACTGTTTCCCTCATGCTTGCAATTATTTTACTCCTTGTTTCTACCTCCTGCCTTTCATAAATTCTTTCAAATATTAGCTAAAATTATACCTTCTACAAGAAGCCCCAAAGCCTTTCCTCTGTTGATTATTTCCATTTTATCCTTTAAATATAATGTTTGTACATAGTTGTTTCTATATTGTCTCCCTCATTAGATTGTGAGCTCCTAGAGATCAGGGACAATTATTTTACTTTCTTAGTATTCTTAGGGCTTAGCACAGTGTTTGACATATAATAATTCCTTAACAAATGCTTGTTGACTTGTCTATCTTGTGGCATTTTAAAATTATTTATATTGATCCTAAATCAAACACTCATCCCACTGTATCATTTTATTACCTGGGGGTAAGGGTGTTGAGTACAGAGTTATCATCATCATCAATCATCATCGTTTCCTCTTACCTTTTTCAAGGAGATTCGGATAGAAATGAATATGGAACTAGTTGTCCTATTATTTGTTTATATTTCATACTGTATGGGCAGTCACAGATATGAACAAAAAAACTGCATTTTGTAGTTGAATAAAAGGAATTACTATGTAAACTCATTCTCTATAGGTTCGCCAAAAGCATCTTTAGTACCAGTAGTAGACAAGACAAAAGAAATTATATTTACCTTCTCCTCTTCCCAAATGATTTTAAACTCCTTGCCTAAATCTCTTTATTTTGAAACCTTTTAATTCACATGCCTCCTTAGGTTTGAGTGATTGTGGGTAACAGTTCAGTCTATGATATTAGTCAACTCTTTAAGATATTTGTGCTTTCAGGATTTGTTATCTACCAGCCCATGAAAGAAAATGAGTTTCTGATGTGCAATCCTAGCCACTAGGACATGCCTTGGTATTGTTGTATCAGTATTTGTTGCTTTAAACATGTTCTCATTCATCTTTGATTTCTGGATGCCGGTCATTTTTAAAAAATATAATCCATATAGCTAGCATTTTGATATCTTTATCAAAGACATATATACTTGATATGTCTTGCCTAGCAGGGATAGAAGTATAAGTTTTGCCTTTATTCATGGTTTCAATGTGACCTCCAAATTCAATCTTCAGCTTTTATCAACCTTGGCATCCATTAAGACTCTTAAGCTTACTGAGTCAAAATGATATTTTTCTATCATTGGAGATAGCTACTATTCAGATAAATGAACTATTTAATATGTTTTTGGTGGAGCCATGACATAATCTATGTTGATAGGCTCATAGATTTAGAGCTGGAAGGGACCTTAAAGGTCATTTAGTCTACCCCGCCCCCTTATTTTACAGGAAAGGAAACTAGGACTTAGAGATGATAAGTGATTTGTATATGATCATACAGCTTGTAAGGTTCTGAGGGGGTATTCAATCCCATAAACTGCTCCACAATGCCTTCTCCATTTATAACTTGGTAACTATACATAGTTCTATTTAGGAAAGATGATAATGGATTTTAAAGCTAAGTAGAAACATAATGAGCTAAATTGTTTTTCTGAAAAATGTCACATTTTATATAAATTGTTCTTAATACTATGTATTATCAGTAAGCTTCAAATAATAATAGATAATATTTACATAGCACTATAAAGTTTGCAAAACTATTTACATATATTAGATCATTTGAGTTACAATCAACCTATGAGGTAAGCTTTATTATTTTCCCCATTTTAGAAATGGGAAAACTGAGGTAGATTTATACAAATTTAGTGTCTAAGGAAAGATTCTAACCCCAGATTTCTTGATGCTAAGGCCAATGTTTTCTCTACTACACTGCACCAAATCTCACATTAAATGATTTATATATTTGAGTAGACTTTTTATTTAGCTTGGAACCCATAGTTTGTCCTATTTATGAGATTATAGTGGACTTAATGCTAAGTAGAATTATTCATTGTTTTTCAGCCATTTGTGACCCTGTGGACCATACCATCCATGGAGTTTTCTTAGCAAAGATACTGGAGTGGTTGTCCATTTCTTTCTCCAGTGGATTAAGGCAAGCAATGCTTAAATGACTTACCAGGGTCAAAGTGCTAGTTAAGTGTCTGAAGCCATATTTGAGCTCAAGTCTTCCTGAGGCTAGGCACAGAGCTCTATCTACTCAGCCATTTAGCTTCCCCTAAATAGAATTCAAATGAACTTTTAATTTCCTCCCTGAAAAAGTCCTCATTGTATATAATTTCTTCTTAACACTATTATGTTGCCAGCAAGTTTTAAATAGAAAAGAGTTTAACATTTGGATGCTAAATATTCTCTATATTTGGATCTATTTTGCATACTCATAGTACATAAACAAGTTATAAGTTGAGGGCAGAGTCAAAGACTTTTCAATTATCAATAAGACAATGTAGAAGTTATGATGTTTTCAGGCAGGTTGTTCAATAATTATTGAGTATACCAAGTCAATAAAGACTTGCTCCTTCCACATCCAGGGATTTTTTGACATATGCTTTTTGCTCCTCAGTCAGCATCATTTGCCAAGTCCTGTTATTTCCACCTTCCCAACATTCTTCATGTATGTGCCCTTCTTTTACCTAACACTGCCATCACCTTGGTGCGGGCCTTCATTACCTCATATTTGGGTCTCCCTCCCACAAGTCTCTGTCCATTCTAATGCATTCTCCACCCAGATGTCTAAGTTCCTAAAATGCAGGTCAAACTAGGTCACTGCCCTGTTCAATCAGCTCCAGTACTCCTTATTACCCCCAGGATGAAACATCAAATTTTCTGTTTGGCTTTTAATGCCCTTCATAATCTGGTTGGTGCCTTCTAACTTTCTAGTCTTCTCCTATCTTACAACTCTCCCATCACCACCCATGACAGTGGCCTGCTTGCAGTTTCTTACAGAACATAATCCTTCTCTCAACTTCAAGTGTTTTCATTGTCTCTCTCTCCTGCCTGGAACTTTCTTCTTACTCATTTCTACCTCCTGGCTTCACCAGATTCATTTAATTCCTTCTATATAAATCTTGTTTGCACATAGTTCTTTGCATAGTTCTATCCTAATAGACTATGAGCTTCTTGACAACGGGAACTGGTTTTTGTTTTTCTTTGCGGCCCCAGTGTATGGCATATAGTAGGCACTTATAAATGCCAGTTGACTGACTTCCAGTGGAATCTCTGATCCAAAAGCATAAACCTTTTTAGTAACATATTTTTAGCATAATCTCACTTTGACTGGCATATAATTAATGTGATCTTTTACCTTTGTTTCTGATTCTCTCATTTTAATTTTTCTACCATTTTCTTATTTTTCTATTTCTGAGCAGTGGGAAATTTGACATAAGAGAGAAGCAAAAGAAAACAGCAGAGAAAAAGTCTACATGAATTCTACAGTAATGAAGCCTCTTTGAGTGTTCTTTATCCCAGAGCCACTACTACTTGAAAGAGATTCTCCATTATGCATTCAATTTGTCCTACTCTGCTGCTATATTATTTCATTTTTTCATTGAGACTTCTGAATTGATTGAATTTAATTTCTAATATTTTCTCCTAACAGTTTTATTTCTCTTTTTTACCATTCTGGTGTTTCTGGTTGTTTCTCTATTATCTTTGGGGAATCCACAGTATTCTCTTCTGAATCAGGTAACTTCCCTTCATTTCCTTGCATAATGTGTAAGACTTTGTCATGGTGCTTTGGACTCTCTTGAAGGTTTTGCTCATTCTTCATTCTGTTTTTGTCATTCTTTCTTGGATGAACTTCCTGAAGTACAGGTTCTTAGTTTTTTTGTTTTTGTTTTTGTTTGTTTGTTTTTGGTACTTTATCACTAATCACTTGCTTTAGGCTTTCCTCCTCCCTCTTTGGCTCTGTATTCTATAGATCCATAAAATCTAAACCTAGTAGGTGTCTTTAGTCCTCTCCTTTGGGGGGAGGATGGTTTGTAAAGATCTGTGGAGCCTAAAATTCTAACTGTGATGTCTAAAAATCGAATGTGTGGCCGCCTTAAATTAGAAACATATAGCAGGGGGCAGCTAGGTGGCACAGTGGATAGAGCACCGGTCCTGGAGTCAGGAGTACCTGAGTTCAAATCCGGCCTCAGACACTTAACACTTACTAGCTATGTGACCCTGGGCAAGTCACTTAACCCCCAATTGCCTCACTAAAAAAAAAAAAAAATAGAAACATATAGCACCAGTCTTTGGGCATTAAGTATTTATTAAAGTATATTAAGGGTTAGTAAAGAGAACACCTGGAGAAAGAAAGACAAGAAACCTCACTCCCTGCACCTGAAGCTGCTCCTCTCACCAACTTAAATGGAAAGGAAAACAAGGCCCTTCTCTCCAGCAGAAGTCCCCTGAGGGTCATCCAGGCCTGGTCCCTATACACACAGCTCCAAGCTAATTGGCTGATAGCATTGATAGGCAAAACCCACGGGTGGTAGACATGACTTCTGGATGCCAATCCAACCTTTGAAACCCCAGAAAGGTCACAATGTCTTTCTCAGCAAGATGGTGGCGCTCTGATTGTCACAGATCAGTCCATCAAAGATGAGAATAAACTCTGGCGGGGGTGATTATTGGTTTTAGGTGGATTTCCAAATCTCCTTCTGTTGTGAGTGGTGCTTATTACCTTTTGGCTATTCTCTACCGTGCTTGCAATTTCTGTTCCCTCCCTTTTAGTTTCTCTTCCTCTCCTTCATTTGGTTTGGTAGAATCTATTTCTTCTGTCTCTTGTGGGGCAGGGGCAGGGGGTAGGGATAGCATTCAGTTTCAATTGTTGATGTGGGGGGCTAAGAGAAACTCCCATAGCCAGACCCTGTATCACTAGCCTGTGTGGTTACTTGTACTCATTGCACCAAAAGCACAGAATGGATTGGGGTGGGAAGTGGGAACACCAAATAGGATTTCTAAGTATCTAAGTTCCCTGATGTTGTTTCATAAGCTTTGTATTCTGCACAGTATTTCTAAATTATCATATTGTGAATTCAGCTTCAACTATTCTGCTTCTGGTGTGAATTTCTTCTTTTTTTTTCCCCTAAGAGTTTTGGGCTTATTGAGGGTTGTAGAAAATAATTTCTTGCCTTCTTGCTAGTCACTTCTTTGACTCATTTGTTTTAAGTGTGACCAGTGAAACCAAATTGTCCAAAGCACGAATATTACAGTTCTGTTCTTTTGGGGTGTATGATTCAATGTGAATTGAATTAAGTTCTCAACTCAAACTGGAACATCTACTTCCCATCTCTGAGTCAGGGTATAAAGATATGCACTTTAGATATGAGTGGAAAATGCTATACCTAGTCTTTCTTACTATTCTTTCTGGTGTTACTGGTAAATACATTATCCAAACCTTTTTTCCGGTTAAAAAGAAAAAGAAAAAACCTGAGGATTATGCCATCTTATTTTCTGTTTGGGGAGCTACCTGTAGTGTTTTTATGCTTAGTGTCATAGTTCTGAAATATCTCAGCATCTCCTTTTTGGCTATACAGTGCTTCCTCATGTGTTCTATATTTTTTTACATACACTAGATTTTGATTACCTTACATTTAAAAATCAGTGGACCTCATATGAAAAAAATATATTCTCTAAATTCTAAGTTCTGTAAGAATATTTCTCCAAACCAAACATTAATATGGCAGTGATAAAAACCTGAAAATATTTGGAATCCAGCTTATAAATTACAAACAGATGTGACATCTGTGAACCATTAAAAAACAACAGAAAAGCAAAATCATAATTCTGAAAACAAAACAATACTAAATGAATATAGTTCTGCAAATAATATTACTTGCTTCATAAACTACTTTTTTATTATATTCTCTAAAAGTAGCTTAACATAAAGTGGAGGAGTTAGCAGCTACCCAGTGTCTTTAATGGTGAGTGATATTTTTTCTGGAGGGTAAATAAATACTAACAACAGACATCCAGAACAGTAAACAAAACAGTTTCATTTGAAACTTAAATGATTTTGCTTCACTAATGTCATTTAAAAATTCAATTCATTTCTATCAACATCCTTTAAGCACCTACTATGTATGAAGCATTATGTTAGATTTGGAGATTGAAGAGATGAATAATAATTACCTCATGGGGCTTAAAAATCTAGTAAATCTATAAAACACACAAATAGCTATAATATAATTATAATATAGCAACAATATATGTTGCGTAATGTAATACAACATATTAGAATAGATCATAATAAAATTAATACAATAGAACAAACAGCATAAATTCACAAGGAGAGATAGATTGACTATTGAATAAAGTGCCAGTCTTTAATCCAGAGGGAACTTGAATTCAAATTCCTAATAGTTATATGACCCTGGTAATATCATTTAGCTTCTCTGTCTCAGAAAATTCTCTAAGATATCAGTTAATTTATAGAAGAGTTATGATTTGTGCTATTAGATTCTGTATTGGCAGACAGTCTTCACATAGACAAAGTCATAGATCCTTGTCATATTGATGTGAGTTCAGAAAATCAGAAGCCAGTTCATAAGAAAGGTATAACCAAGTCGCTCTGTGAAGTTATGTCAGAATTTTTAAGGTAATTCTCAAATCTTTACTTCACCTTGCATAGATACTCAAATGCATATATGGTATTTTCAAATTATATATTCTCTCTAATGGGGGAAATTGACATTTGTTCATGTCTACCTTTCCTGTGTAACTATTGGCAACATCCTACCAATGTAATGGGGACCTTCCTCACTGTCTCCTGACATTAAGAGAATACTAGTACACTCAAGTTGTTACCCTTTTCTCTCACCATGTAATGAATCTACCTTCTCATGCATTTCCTTTATGACATCTTTTGCTCTGGTTTTTCTTCAAAGTTTCTTATTTGTTATATGTTGCAACCTGTGCACACCCACTATAGTTGTGAATCAGTATATCTAATTCTGTTCCCCGTTTATTGTTCTATAATTAAACAGAAGCAGGAATGCAGACTGGGTTACCTTCAGTAAATTAAAAACTTCCTTTAATGATCACAAGTTTCTCCCAGAGACTGAATTTCCATCTCTTTTTAATACCAAGATACATGAACTATTGTTAAGTGCTTAAAAGAAATAGAATACAACAGCCTTTGATAAAGTGAAAATGAGCATGACAAAAGAGGAGAACAAAAATATATCAATCACATTCTCAATATGAAAACACATTAAAGTTAAGAATCTGGAAGGACATTTTCTTATTTTCTTCAGCCAATTACCAAGTTAAACATATCAAAATGTTAAACTATATCAAACCATATAAAATATATAAAAAGTTAAATAATATCAAAAAAGCAAAATACATTTTATAAAGATGCTCTTTTAGTATGCTGTTTCTCTCCCTTTAATTCATTACAGTATATTTAAAATATGCTTATACTCTGGAGAAGAAAATAGCAAACCACTCCAGTATCTTTGCCAAAAAAAACCCCAAAAAGGTCATAAAGAGTTAGACATGAATGAAAAGACCAAACAACAAAATATGTATTAAACTCTTACCTGTGACTCCAAGAAGCTGTAGCATGTACAGTGGCCATACCCTGGTAAAACTGTCTAGGCAGAAATGTGAAACCAAGTTGATATTATAGAATAGGCTCAAACCTATCAGTGAGTGAAGGGGAAATCTATCCAAAGCATGTAAACACTTCATCCTGATGGAATGGCTAGATGAGAACAATTTGTTCCAATGACCATAGAGGTGGCCGAGTCAGGCAATGTGCTTAGAGCTTGGTCAGATATTGAAGATGACAATGTCATTTACTGGATGGTGTGCCATCACTGGTAGTCTTGACTTTTGTCTTGCCAATAGACTCTGATGACTCCAGAAGTGAGAATGAGGCTGATGTCTTTGTGCAACTCTGCCTCTCTTAAATCCAATTCACATACGTCATTAGCCTATGATGTGATTGGTCTTCTTTGCAAATGAAGTATGAACAACAACAACAGCAATATATGCTTATATATGAGAATACTGTCTCTCTTGATAGAATATATCCTACTTGAGGTGAGGGACAGTTTCATTTTTGTATTTGTGTTTATCCCTACCACCTAACATGTTGGTTAACAAATGCTTAATGGTTGATTGAATGTAAAAATTTCTGAAGTTACCATTCATTCTTTTAGCAGTGAGCTATTAAATAAGGGGAGAAATAATAATTAAATTACTTAAAATTAATAGTGATGTTATGCCAATTTGTGTTAAAATGCCATGTATCCATGCTACCTTTTGTGAATTTGTATAAATTAAATGGAATTAGATTGTTCATATACCACTGATGGCATATAGAGATAAATAGCAATTTTATACTTGGCCCTCTAATGCGGAAACAGAAATGTCAAATTAACAAAGCATTAGTTTTGTCCCAAGGTGAAAACAACTAAGAACCATAGGAAAGCCTTTAAGTGAAGTCTTTCTTAAAATGCATCTTTCTCTGTTTTGGGCATTATCACTTAGGCAAAAAAAAATAGACAGTAGGGAAAATGTAAATACTTTTCTCCGTCATCACAACTACTTTTTTCTAAACCAGGTGTCCTGTATCTACTGAAGTATCATTATGACTTCATTAAAACAGAGAGAGCAGGAAAGACCATAATAACTCACTCCTCCATTACCTATGTACTTATTAACCAGGTTTCAGTAGGCTACTAAAGGATGATGCCAATTCAGTGATAGAGTTGATAATAGAAAATTGTATATCATTCTCTGGCATTATATAGAGATCTGAAATAGTAAAATCATAGCCATCTATTATGATGCTCAATTGGTTTTGGCTCAGGTCCAGAACATTTTTTATGACATTCTAAATTTCACAGTTTAAGAGCTTGAAACAAGAATTTAGAGCAATCCTTGGACCTCCCTCCTCCCCAACTAATCTTTTCATGGGATATGGTAAGGATATAGGCCAAAGGTGAGCATCAATAGATTCTTTTTAGTTGCTTGATTGATTTTACCTTTACGGTGTCTCGCATTCAATCTTCCCTTTTACTTCTTGACACCATTAACCTATAATCCAGATTCATATAATCTTGTGTCTAGACTATTGCACTGATCCCCGATGGGGTCAGGCCCCTTAAAACTCTTCTGAACCACAAAATGTTTCTCCCCAAAACACTGCTTCCATTGTCATTATATTACACAAAAACCTATAATTCTGTCCTGTTGATAGACCAATCAAATTACAACTCCTTAGGCTAGAATCCAATAATAATAGCTGTCTCTTCTGGGGCACTCTCTTTGGCACAGCCCCCAGCCATCACAGAGACTAAGAAATCAAGCAGAACCAACCATTTTAAGGATGGTAAAATGTTTTAATGTATTTTTTATTTGAACCTCATAAAAACCCTAGGTATTATAATCCCCATGTTACAGATGACAGAACTGATATTCAGAGAGACAACCAGAAAGAATTAGAAGTAGAATTTTAATTCAGATTCATCACTCTATCAACTCTCTCATATATATCTTAAAAACCTCTGTGGGGCAGCTAGGTGGCACAGTAGATAGAGCACTGGCCTTGGAGTCAGGAGGACCTGAGTTCAAATCAGGTCTCAGACACTTAACAGTTACTAGCTGTGTGACTCTGGGCAAGTCACTTAACCCCAATTGCCTCACCAAACAACAACAACAACAACAAAACAACTCTGTAATTCTTGCCACTTTAACTATTTGAAATTATCTTTTTGAAATCATGTAGTAGAAAATATATTGGACTTGAAGGCAGATGTCCTGGGTTCAAATCTTGGTTCTGACACCTGAGAGCAGGGCAAATTTTTTACTTCCTAATTTCAGGCTCCTCCTGTGTTTGTTGTGAAGAATTTTTTTGCAAATCTTAATAACAGATTACAGGTTCTGACCCTGGAGTTCACATAGATTTCAGAGAACCTATGAATTTAAATGGTGAAAATACATCTTTATTTTTCACTAAACTCTAAGTAGAATTTAACATTTCCTTCAATTATTTAAAAACATTATTTTGAGGAGTCCATAGGCTTCACCAGATTGCCAAAGGGTTCCAGGAGACAAAAAAGATTACTAAGCCCTACACTTGACAAATCCTCAAGAAGGAAAAAAAAAAACAGCTCTATTTTAGGTGCTCTGATCAAATCCCTCAGTCCCTCAAGTCCCTTGCTAAAAGGAAGCCTGAAGCTCCTGGTTGGTTCCTTGTGATGGGGAAGTTTTGCCAGGATTGAACCAGGAAAAGCTACTGACTATGGGACATAAGTGATGTAGGAGGCAAAAAGGGGTTAACAGAAAAACCTAAGACCCAAGCTTTAATTCAGATATTAGCTCTAAAAGGGAGTCAGACCCTAGTTAATGGATAACTTACAAGTCAGCATATTAGGTTCTCGTACCCACATAAATCAGTACCCATAACAGGAACAGAGGGACCTAGGCCATAGAAACCTGAAGAAAATAAAGGAAATGACAAGGGTATAGAAATTCTAATGAAAAATGGAGATATTTTGAAACTAGCCATGGGAATCAGAAAGAGACATGTGCAGAAAAGGCTAAAGTTGTGCCCAGATTCACCTTATGATGTGTAAACCCTCAAAACACACCTCCACTGAAAAAGATACCCACCTCGGGGGTTGGCTTAGAACCCCAGGAACTCCAAATTAGGATAAGCCCTCCCCTGTAACACCCAAAGGTGGGAATATTAAAATGACAAGTATAGGCCCTCCCCAAGGTGGAGATTATTATAATGAGACTGATAAATCAATTTATCTATACTATAAATATAACTGTCTTTCCTTTCACTATTTGAGAGATACGTTTCCACTATTCTGGTTCTCTCACTGTGGTCACCCACTGTATTGCAATAAAACTTGGGAAACAGAGTCACTCAGTCTTGTAATTCTTTTGGGACAACTCACCATCAATTTGAACCCAAATTCTATCCCACATCAATAAGGAGTGAGGAAACACAACTTCTTACAGCTAGGTGGCACAGTGGATACAGTGTCCTGCCCTGAAGTCTGGAAGACTTGAATTCAAATTTGGCCTCAGGCACTAGACCCTGGGAAAACCATTTAATCTAGGTTTGCCTTAATTTATTCAATTGTAAAATACGCATTAGAACACCACCTACCCCAAGGGGTTGTTGGGAGAATCAAATGATTGGTGCTATATAAATGTTTATTCCTCCATCTCTTCTTTATCACAGCCATCACAAAGACCAAGGGCCCAATCTGGACCCTCTGGTCCTGCATGCTCTTTAGCCAGGGGCCCTAGCAAATTTTTTTTTTTTTCCCATTTTGGTCTGTTTCTTCTCTTACGACATGACTAATATGGAAACATGTTTTACATGATTGCACATATATAACCTATATCAAATTGCTTCTGTTTCAGAGAAGGGGAGGAGAGAGAAAGTGAGAAAATTTGAAACTAAAAGGGTTTTTTTTTTTAATGAGAGTTAAAAATTGTCTTAACATATAATTGGAAAAAAGAAAACAGTACTTTTAAAAAATACTACTCTGGGTCACACAGTGGATAGAATGTTGGACTTGGAATTCAGAAGTCTCGAGTTTGAATGTTGCCTCAGATGCTTCCTGTGACCCTGGGCAAATTACTTAACCTCTCTCAGTCTCAATTTTCTCATTTGCATAATGAGGCTAAACATAACTCCAATCTAGCAGTGTGCTAGAAAATGTTTGATAATCAGCTCTCCCCCCCAAAATCTTGTTTTCACAATACTCTTAAATTTAATCTGCATAATTAATTTTTCTCCAACAATCTCTTATGACTAGACAATTTTAAAAATTAATCAAGCCTTAATTTTATCATTTGCTCCAAGGTGTAAATGCTCACACTGAAAATTTAACAATTGTCTGTAACAAGCCAATCTGAGCTGAACACCCTGAACTTAGTTCATAGTACTAAGAGGATCAAATTTATTCATATCTGTGTGTGTCTGTAACATGTATATATACACACATGTATGTATACACATATATATGTATACACATATACATATGTGAGTGCATATATAATGTTTTGTGAAGCTTATTTGATAAATGCTATTATTGGTATATGTGTTATTAATACATTTTCTCTTTAAATAGCCTGTTTATCCTTCTATAACTGTATACAGTTTCTAGATCAATTCATTCTTTTTCTAACAAGTATTTTCAAAGCACCCACTTCATTTGAAGAATCCTATGAAATACAAAGGCATAAACTCTGTTATTGTGACAGGATATACATGCGTAACACAGTTCAGTTATAAAAGAGGATATAATTATATGCTAGAATTCATGGATGGTCAGTAATGATCTGCAAATAAGGTAAGAAAAAGGAGAAATCAATGTCTTATCGTGATAGAGTACTATGGGATATTTTGAGTTAGAGCATATAAGTTCCAACCTTTACTCAGACATCCATGTGACATTAGTAAAAGCACATTCTTTTTCTAAACATCAGGTTTCCTTATGTGTGAAATAAAGGAATGGAACTAGATGATATGTGTAGCTCAGTGGTGTAGACATTATACAACTTCAAGTTTAAGTTGCATCATTAAGAATTTTTCCCTATCATCTAGACAATCAACAAATCAATAAATCAACCAATGATTCATAGTATTTGCCTCCAAGGTGTAAATACTCATAGTGAAAATTTAACAATTGGCTTTCCCCAGTAGTTCAAGTTCAGCCTGATTATATGGTCCCTTCCAGTTCTATCCAGGGAGAAGGATCTAATTTTCTTAAATAATTTAAACATTTCATTCAACAAATAACAACTTGTTCTATGATTACTGTGTCAGCCTTCTACATGCCAAACAATGGTTCACTGATTCCTCTCAGTGGACAATATTGAACTCAAAATGTGTTCTTAATTGCACAGAATAGGGGAATGAAAAGATGTAGTTCTTTCTCCAGCAATAATGAATTGGCCACTAGAGGACCTTGGGGAAGCCATCTAATTGTGGGCTCCTACTTAATTAGTTTTGGGCAGTCCTTCTGAAAGACATAATTATTTCTGCCTACATCATAAGCTTTATTAGTATATTAAATCAAAAACTCATATTCCAGAGCATGATTCTATATTTCAAAGATCAGGAAGCTTATTTAGCTCCAGGCAAAAGTCTGAAAGCAAAAATATCCTTTCCTTTCATTCAAGAATGGAGGTACATAATAGTTTGGGTATTTCTTTAATACTTCCTTAATGGATATTTCCTTAATCAGAAATACATATGTATTTATATATATATATATACACACACATATCTATATGAACATGTTATATATAGTGTATATATATATGTGTGTGTGTGTGTGTACATGTATGTGTGTGTATAAATCCATATGTAAAAATACTATCTGTTCTTTAAAATATATCCGATATAGTGGTCAGTAGTACCTCTCTCTTTCTATAATGAATTTTAATCACTGAAATATGCTCTCTCCAAAGTACTATAATTCAGTTAACTTTCTCTATCTTTCTGTCCCTTACTCATCCATCCTATGAGAAATGAAGAGAAATGGTCTAATAAAGTGGTCTCCATAGATATTCAGGACCATCTCATTTCTTATATACTTTAAGCTTGAGTTTGGAAGACATGAATTGAATATGGCTAAATTTTAAAAGGATGTCATTATAGTTTGTTTGATTGTGGAGAAAAGTAAATTATCTTAGGGACCTCTTCTACTTCTTGCTTATAAGTAAGCATGATATGCCTAAAAGAAAGAGTCAAGATGGGTACTAGGTCTATGTTTTCATTGGCATAGAGATCTCCCAGGTGGGTAAACTTCCTCTAACAGTGTAGGTCAGCAACTTCTTTTTAATTTATAGTCTCAGAGAGCTGCATCAAAAGATTAAATGTGAAACTGGAAATCTTATAAAACCATTGTTTGAAAACTATGTCTACATGTAACTCTAAAATAATAAAATACTTTTATGGGGAAAAAAGATTAAATGACTTTCTGAGAGACACATGGTCAGAATGTGTCAGAAGCAGAAACTGAACCCCCATCTTGCTGATTTTAAGATCAGCTCTCTCCATTATGCCTAAAAAAAAAAGATGCCATAAACTGTCAAGAAGGAAAAAAACAGCAATATTTGCTAATTGTTCCAGTAGTTAGCATAGTAGTAGCAGGTAGTATCTTAAGTTTTTTAAAGTGCTTTGAAATGTGAACTCATTTTGTCTTCAACAACCTTGAGAGGCAGGTGCTATTGCTATCTCCATTAAAAAAAAAAAATTGCTATCTCCATTTTACAGCCAGTAAGTGTTAAGTGTCTGAGGCCGGATTTGAACTCAGGTACTCCTGACTCCAGGGCCAGTGCTCTATCCACTTCGCCACCTAGCTGCCCCTAATTAAGCAGACAGACATTAAATGATTTCCCTCCAGTCCCACAACTAGTAAGTATTTGAGGCCAGATTTGAACTCACATCTTCCTAATTCCAGGTTCAGCAACCTTTTCACTGCACCTGTGAGTGAGATTTGCCCCAACCCTTAGAGGTCAGTGGTTCAATTTGAAATAAAATTCAGTTTACTCTACATAATTTTAGTGGCTTAAGCAAATGTAGTAATATGTTCTTATGTATCAATTTTATTGTAAACTTGTTTCTAAGACCATTATAACTGATGTTCCTTTTGTTGAAGTTAAATGTTCAACCAAGGTGCTAAAAATAGCATTTTCTAAGCTGAAGGAACCAATCAGGTTTAGAGAAAGAATGGGACACGATTTAAAGAATAAGATCTTAAGAATAGTGGGTTTTGGGGGGCAGCTAGGTGGTGCAGTGGATAGAGCACCAGCCCTGGATTCAGGAAGATCTGTGTTCAAATCCAGCCTCAGACACTTGACACTCACTAGCTGTGTGACCTCGGGCAAGTCACTTAACCCCCATTGCCCCACCAAAAAAAAAAAAAATAGTGGGTTTTTTTGTTGTTGTTTTTGTTTGTTTGTTTTGTTTTGTTTTGTTTTGTTTTTTGCGGAGCAATGGGGGTTAAGTGATTTTCCCAGGGTCACAGAGCTAGTAAGTGTCAAGCATCTGAGGCCAGCTTTGAACTCAGGCAGGTCTTCCTGAATCCAGAGTGGGTGCTTTATCCACTGTGCCACCTAGCTGCCCCAGAATAGTGTTTTCTGTTCAGATGACAGGACCAATCAGCTTTAAGAGATCCAGGGACTGCATGTTTCAGAACTAGTTTTTGGACAAGAGCTGCCCCCTACATGTGCCCATGATCCCTGTGTCTTATGTACATGAGTTATTTTAATCTGTTGTATATGTGAGAGGAGCCCATTAGGTATAAATACCCTTGAATCCAGAGATTTGGGGTCTTTCAGGGCCTAGACCTGCCTAAGACTAGCTTATTGTGAGATAGGCCCTCTCTCAATAAACCTATTTTCCTACAGTTTGGAGACTTTGCTGTTTCTTTTTCTTCATCAGACCCTGCAACTTAGAAATTTTCACGACAGAACACATTAGTAAATTGGCATCATGTGATCAAATCACAGATGCTTCACTCCTTACATGTGACTAGGATACCTATTTAATTTCATTTCCTACCCCTTCAAATTCTACACTATCACTAATTGCAAATTCTCATTCCATTCCATTTTAAAGCTTTCCATCACTCCTGCCATTATGTGGATATATATTGTCCTCCTACTTGCATTTATTCACTCTTCACCAATCTAAATGGCCCTTAAGTACCATCCCAATTCTCCAGTACCCTATGAAACCTTCTCTGACTAACCTAGCTCAACTGTAATCTATTCCTTATCTTGTATTCTCCAAGCTCTTTCAGTGTCAAACATACATTAGCTTAAAGTTTTGTAACTTTTCTCCATTTGCTTCAGGTTTGTATTTCTTGTCCAATGAAATCGTAAGTACGTTCAGATCAATTTAATCTAATTAGACCAAAATTTCTTAAATGCAGAGTGCGGTGATGGTCCCTGGGGGAGATACAAAGTGACATTATCCTCTTTTAAATTTCTTTTGTATTTATTACAGCATCTAGTAAAATACTAGGCACATAGTTTTTACTAATAAATGTATTTTGGGGAAGCAGCAAGGTGGTACAGTGGCTAGAGCACCAGCCCCAAAGTCAGGAGCACCTGAGTTCAAATACATCCTCAGCCACTTAGTAGCTATGTGACCCAGTGCAAATCACTTTACCCCTATTGTCTCCCCCCACTCCCCCCCCAAAATGTTTTTTTTTAATAAATCAATAAATCACTGCTTTATACTCATCATACAGATTTGTTTTATATTTATCTGTGATTGGCAAAAATGACCAAAGAAGAAACTAATGAATGTTGGATGGGCTGTGGAAAGATAAGCACACTAGTTCATTCACAGTGGATTTTTGAATGAATATGATTATTCTGGAAAACAGTTTGGGGGCAGCTAGATGTCACAAAAGATAAAGCACCACCTTGGATTCAAGAGGACCTGAGTTCAAATCCGGTCTCAGACACTTGACACTTACTAGCCGTGTGACCCTGGGCAAGTCAAAACCCTCATTGCCCCACAAAAAAAAGAAAAAAAAGAAAGAAAACAATTTTGAATTGTGATAATAAAATGGCTATCTTCTATATGTGCTTTGACCCAAAGACTCCATTATTAGGCATATGCCCCAAGAAAGCTATTGCTAAAATAGAATATCCCATATACAAGAAAATATTTATGGCAGTGTTGTTTTATGAAAGCAAAGAAATGAAAACAAAGTAGATGCTCATCAGTTAGACAGTGGGTGAACACAATATAACGATGATTATAATTAATTAATATTGTGCTATAAGAAATGACAGATACTATAATTACAGAGAAATTTGGGAAGATATATATGAACAAGGTGAAGTAAACACAGTCATTAAAACTACACAAAAAGACTACAAGTAGGTATATGGAAAAAATAATCATAAAACAATTGAAGATGACAGTTTCAAAATTATAATATGTCTCCAAATAAAAGAAATGAGAAGACATTTTTACCCTAAACCTTTTCAGAGGTAGGTTTGGAACATTGTGGGTTTTTTCTTTCTTTTTTAGATTTAAAAAATATATTTATTAGTTTTGCTGATTTTTTTTTTCATTTTCCTCTTCCTTTTTTTCTTTAAAATTGTGACATGAGGCAACTCTGGGAGGAAGGGTGAAGGGATTCAGGGGTAAAGTTAGACAATGTAAAACAAAAGACTTCAATAAAATATTTAAACAAAGAAAGTGGGGAGAAAGGAGAAAAGGACAAAGTTTTGTTTGTTTTTTCTAAATCATAGCATTCCTTTAAAATGTAGGAGATGAAGATAAGCTATTTTTCTCTTTTTGACATCATTTAGAGGCAGCATGGTTTTTCCCCCCTCAATTTTTCCAGGAAGAATTGAAGCACAAAGTTTAGTTACTTGAAAAGTAGTCATCAGGCTAGCAAATAGTGGACGAGAAGTAAGCCAAGATTTATATATACTAAAGCATACTTGATTTATGTATTAATGTAAGGTGCCTTTCAGTTTTAGAACTCTAATATTCTCAAATCAAAAGAATTTTCTATGAGATCCATTGATCAGTGGTTCAGTCCTTTCCTTCGTTTTCCTACAATGTTTAAATACTTGAATACAACTGGGAGTAGGGCCCCATGTGGTGCTTTGAAGAACAGATGGAAAAATATGACAAGAACATTCTGTAAATTCTGAAATTTTGTAAAGACAGATTAAGGCTGTTAGTGTAAAAACAGATTAAGAATGCAGATGATACCATCTGGATTTTTTTTTCTCTAAGTTCAAAAGAAGAAAGATATTGCCTATGGAAATGTATTTCTTTTTTCCAGGTTAGAGTATCAAGTCTTTTAAACTTCTATGTATTTCTGTGAATGCCACTTAGAAATTACTCATTTTAAGCAAGTCCATTTTTTTTTTGCAGGGCAATGGGGGTTAAGTGACTTGCCCCGGGTCACACAGCTATTCGCCACCTACCTGCCCCTAGGCAAGTCCATTTTCAGGGAATGGAGGCATGTGGCATAACCAGTTAGTGGAGTTATATAGCTGTGACTATATATTTTGAAGATATACACACATAGAATTCCACATCTCTTTTGTCAAAACTGATACTTAATATCTGAATTCCTAAAAATTCCAAGAAAATTCAGTGTAGTGGGTAGAGAACTAGTCTAGGAACCTGAAAGAAATATTTAACAAAATATATAAGTACAATAGAACATAATGTTAGTATTTGGTTTTCTAAGTCAGTATCACCTACAGGGATCTTTATATACTTTGTACATATACTTAGTGCCCATTTCTATTGGAATATGAGACCACTGCTCCAGGTAACTGAGTACAAATTGCAGAGTAGATGCTAATCTACTAGGGTAGAGGAAGTTCCCTCATCCAAGAGGTCTCCATATCAATGAAATCCCAGGTGCACTTCTTATCCCCTATGAAGCGGGAAACATAATTACTGAGTATATAGGATCCTCCAAATTGTATTTTAGTGATTACTGATGACTTCTTCTCAAATTCTCCTTCTTTCCTTTGTTTTCTTGGTTTCTGCATTTCTCCTTTGTTCAATGTTTATCAATATTAAATGAGGGATAAAACAGGAAGATGTGCTCATTGAAAGTATAAATCACTATTATGGAGGATGACCTGCAAAATCCAAGTGTAAGACACTCCTTGTAAATGGTGAGGTTCTCCACATATTATTATTTGTAGATGAGATTGTACTTATTGTCTCACACCCCAGATCACTATGGGGCCTTTTCAATAAGATCCATTGCCAATCAGAAAATATTGAAAGATTAATAATGTACAAAATGGATAAAGATTACATATCACTCCAGATCAATTTTATGGACAATATATTAAGTTAGATGCTGTACATTAGCAATTATAACTTGTGCTTGAGCATTAGAAAATAAATCATCCTTAGTGCATATGACTGAAAAAAGAGATGAAATGGTTATATAGGGAGAGGTATTGATTACTGATTAATATACAGATTTTCAGTTATTTCCATATCACATCAAAAGAACATTTGTGACAAATTCTTTCACTTATGCTCTTCTCCTAATTGCTGAATTTTCAGCATTTTTTAAACTTGTATTATTTGTTATGGTGTTAGGAAAGCTGTCCCTATGAAACATCTCATTCTACTGCCTTCTCAGAATCCATCCTTGAGAAACTTTTAAAATGGGAATATGTAAGAGGATGAGTTCTTTGGAAACAGATTTTGTCAACACTAGTAATGTTGAGCAAATTACTCAATATCTCTGTCATCAATTTCCCAACTTATAAAATAATATAGCTATGACATATTGTTAAATACAATGAATTATTAATATTCACCTTAAATTAAAACTATAACTGGAAAATATATTTAGAAAACAGACTGTTTTCAATGACATTCAAAAATATTAAATAATCTCACCAGTGAAGATAATCATTCAATCAATAAACATTTATTGCAGCACTGTCCTAACGACTGGGGATACAAAAAGAAGCAAAAGACAGTCCCTGCCCTCAAAGAGCTCACAGTCTAATATCTGTCTGGGTGTTCTCTCCAGCAATATAGATTGTGATCCAGCCATGCCTTCTCATCTTGGATGACTCTTGTCCATGTGCTCCATTAAGTTGACCATGGTGAATCTACCTACCACATCAAGAGAATTCCTCACTTCTTCATGAATTCATGAGTAAGCTATATAGTGCTTGGAAGATAGTAGGCGCTTTAATTCTTCACTGATTGACTGATTGTAATAGTTCAGGGTAGGGAAGGGTTAAAGCATTTCCAATCCTAACTCTTTATATTACTAGACCCTTGCTGTTCTTCCTCCCAACACAGAGAATCAAATCTACAATCATCTTGCTAAGAACCACACTGCTTAAAAAATCTCATTCTTTGGATAGGAGGCTGAATCTATGAATTCTTAAACTTGGGCTTATTTGCAAGCTAACCCTTGAGGCCAAGAAATGTCTTTTTTTACAGCTAGAAGTTTAGATCTTGGGAGGAAAAAATGACACAAAATGAATGGATGTAATTATATAAAAATAGAAAGTTTGCACTATACAGAGCAATGTATTCACAATTTCAAAGAAAATAAAAAAGCAGGTTGAGAAATTTATTATAAAATTATAAATTATTATAAGATTCTAATGAAAATGATACATCAAGAGTATATAAGGAACTAACACAAATTTATGAAGAATATCTATTACTCAGTGAATAAATGGTGAAATGCTATGACGAGGCAGTTCTTGAAAGAAGGAACACAAATCATCATTAATTGCCTGGAAAAATATTCTAACTATTTGTTGATCATGTAAATGTAAATTTTTAAAAAATCTTTGCTATTATCTCACACCTGCTAAATAAGTTTTTAAAAAAAATAAGGATGAAATCCATTATTGGCAGAGAATGAAGATGCAATCATATCATTTATGGAGCTGTGAACTTTAAAAATATCTTTGAGACATAATATGGTATTATATATTAAGAACAAAGGTTCTTTTCAAGCTCCACTTCCTAGTGATGCCACCACTAGAGCTATTTATTAAGGAAACAAATGGGAAATAAAAATCTTCTGAACAAGAATTTTCACAGGATTGAGAGCTGACCAGGATCTCATCAGCCATCTAATCCAACCCACACCCCAAAGGAATTTACATTAAAACATCTCTGCTACTCATGGGTGTTCCCCAAGCTTCTGTCTGACCATCTTCTATTTCTTCTATTTCACTTGGTGACTTATTCCATGGATTTAATGATCATCTCTATGCAGTTGATTCTCAGATCTATTTATTTAGATTTTATTTATTTATTTAGCCCTAACCTCTCCCCTATCTTCTAGTCTCACATCTCCAACTGTACTCTTAACCTCAATATGTCCAAATTTGAACTTATTATCTTTTTCCAAAAATTCTCCCCTCTTTCTAAGTTTATTATAACCATTAAGGGAACCACCATCCTTCTAGTCACTTAGGCACACAATCTAGGTGGCATCCTTAACTACTCACTGTTCTTCACCTTCCATATCCATTGAGTTGCCAAGTTCTATGGATTCTGCCTTTGTAACATTTCTCATATAGACCTACTTATTTCATTCAATACTGCCACCGACCTGGTATGGGCCCTCATCACCTCATGCCTGGATTATTATGAAAGCTTTCTGGTTGGTTTATCTACATTTATGTAAATGTTACAGCAAACAAGATCTAAAAAAATACATGACAGATTTTATAAAGATAAAGAAGCTACAAGTTATTTATGTTATCTTGTTAATAATATATATTAAAAGTAGCTTAAATTGGAAATGATAGTTCATTTGTTTTGCATATTTGAAATATTTTTACAGCTACAATACCTTAAATACATTTTAAAGTACTAATTATTGTGTGAGCTAGCTGAACTTTAACACATAATACTTGTTCACAATGAGTTCAATAGATCTACTTTAAGGAAGAAACAATATTCTTTATCCCTGATGCTTTATGCAATGGAGTGTCAGATGTCCTGAAAAATGAGGCCCTAGTGTGTCCATCTTCAATGAGCCATGCCAATGCATACATCCTAACTATAGCAATGATATAATTCAAAAGTATTTCAATAAAAGATACTTCAAAGATTTATTTTGATCTACTAAACAAATCATGCCTCATTGCTCTAAATTATCTAATATTGGCTCAGAAAGTTGACACTGCTTGGCAGTACATTTGGAATTCTACCACACAAAGCAATAGAGCATCCATATTATTGAGGCAAATACATCTCTTTGGTATAAATATTTTCATCTGCTTTCCTTCATATAACTAGGAATCTTCAACATTTGATATGTGTAAAAATTTCTCTAACACATCAGCTCTTCCTAGTATTTCAATTATGAACTATTTATTTGAGAAGAATCAAGGGGAAAACATTCTTGGTTAAAGAAAGACCTTGAATTTTCTGACCCAAATCTTAACATTTGCCTTTCCAGATTCAATATAAAGCTTTCTTCCAATTAAAAACATTTTAGAAGATTTTTATGTATCTGAATATCTAACTGTATTTATTGATCTAGCATTATATAGCTATAGGGATAGAAATAATGACTGTACCTGTGATATTGTTGTAGGTCATCATTTCTTGAAACATGGTTTGGGGATGCTCAAAAGTTCCCAAGACCCTTTCAGAGTGTCTTAAATTCAAGTTTTTCTTGCTCTGAGGCCAGCTGTCTATCCACTGAATTCCATTGTCATTATAGTTCTGTATCTCTATCTATAACTATATTATTGGGAGAGAGAGACTCCTTTTCCATTTAACCTATGTTTCCTATGTTTCATGACAGAGGTATGTGAGAAAATTATTAATAATAAGAATTTTGGGACTTTCAGGGGCCCCCCTGCTGAGAGAGCTTGGCTGACCTTTTTAAGGTCAGCCCAGTGTCAAGAAGTTATCTCACAAAGCCTTGTTCCTGTCAGAGGATCTGAACTCTGACATCAGCACATTCTGTTCATGGACTGCCTTCAAGTCATGTCAATAAATGGATTTGAATGCTACCAGCCAACTAGCTTGGAGCAGTGTGTTGGGACCGCCTGTCTTCTGGACCACAGGGAGTGCCTGCTCTCAGAGGCACAGGAACTTTCTCTTTTTGGCCTGATACTCATAGGGGAAGGTGGCTCTTTTTCTCCTCTCTCTCCCATAGATCCTAGATAGGCTTCCCTATCTTTCTGACCCAGGTGTTCTTTTTTTTTTTTAGTGAGGCAATTGGGGTTAAGTGACTTGCCCAGGGTCACACAGCTAGTAAGTGTCAAGTGTCTGAGGCCGGATTTGAACTCAGGTACTCCTGACTCCAGGGCCGGTGCTCTATCCACTGCGCCACCTAGCCGCCCCCCAGGTGTTCTTTTTACTATTACCTGGTATGGTTTAATAAATGCTTAATGCCCAAAACTGGTGCTAAAGCTTCTAATTTATAAGTAAACCCTAGCTAGTTTTCCCCACACTTGGGACAGGAGTAAGGCAACCACACATTAGATTTTAAACATCATAGGTACAACAGGTCAATAAAAGTATTATCAATGAAATCCATAGAAGAACTAAAAGTTATTAAAATGATTGTAGATACTAGGTTACATAAGTTGTTTAATATATCCAAATCTTCATTTCCTCTTTAGTAAAATAAGAATGTTATTATCACATCAACTTATGGGATGTTTAGGAAGAATAATTAATGGAAAGAATTTTTTGAGCTCTATTGAATTGTTATGACTCATATAAATGTGAGACAATAACCAAGGCATAGAAGGGTATAGGAAAATGAAAACATTTATCATGAGACATCACTCTCACCCTATTAACCATAGATAGGAATATAGGCTAAGGTTTGTCCATCTTGGTCCCTGTTCATTAAGGATTGATTTGAATTGCCAAAAGGAAAACATTGTAAGATTTTCTTACCTGTATGACATGAATCCCAAGCATGGCATTAGAATGAAACTCTAATATAAGTTCCTTTTTCCTCTTGTTTATTTTAATTCTTTAATACTTATCAATTTTACTTTCTCAAGGCTTCAAAATTCCAACAATAAAGTCCCAACTAACCCTTCTACTCCATTTCAAAAGTATAATCTTCTCCCCATAAATGAAGTACAATATTTTTAAAAAGTGATTGGGATGGGATTACATCAACATCTGTAGTTAACCATCTATTGAAAGAAGAGGTGTTAAAATGATTCTGAGATTCCACCTTATACTTAGTAGAATGGTAAATATAGATGACAAAAAAGAAAAATGATACATTTTGGAGGGGCTATAGGGGGAAAATATACTTTTCATCATTCAAAAAGCATTTATATTGTGTGGAGGGTGCTAGTTCTGGGAATAAAAATTATATTAATGATGGATAACAACCCTAGTGATAGCAGTGATAAGAGGAAAAAAATTAAGGGAATTAGCACAGGTGTGGGCATTAAAATTAGCCTCAGGATCCTGGAGCAGAGCTGCCCCTCCCTCTCCATTTCAGCTGCAGGAGGCCTCTGAGCCCGGCTAAGCTGCATGGACAAAAAACCCCAGGCCCCGGGTATGGCATGGCATGGCCCATGTGCACAGCATAGAGGCACACACACACACACACACACACACACACACACACACACACACACACACACACACACACAAACTGGAGGGACACCAGATTTGCTTCTCCCAGCCTCCAGCTCCTAGTGCGGGCAGCACAGGGCTCGGTTGGCCCTGGGAGGACAAGCCTGAGTATCACCTGAGAGAGAAGGGATATATAGCCCGGGAGGCAGAGACACTACAGTACAAAGTGAAGCAGGGAATGGAGAAAGAGCTAGCAAGAAGGTAGAGAGACACCAGGGGGATGAGGATGCTAAAGGGGTTTTCAGGGGGCTTGGAGTTAGAAGAAAGGAGTCGAGCCGTGAAGCAGTAGGCTTTTCAGTTAGAAGGTAGAGAGAAGTTAAAGAGTGAAAAAGAGAGGACTGGGAAAGTTGGAGAGAACTGAAGGCGAACTGGTCTGAGTGAGGCATGGCTCTAAGCAGCAGTTGCAGCAAGGGCAGCAGCCATCATACCCTCAGGTGAAAGGTGAGAGGGTGCAATGGCCTTTATTATATTAAAGGCAGTCAGGTCTTATACATTTCTCTTTGTATTCAGTTCTAAGTTTGTTTCATGTAACCCTGCTTTGATTATTTAATTAAAAGAAGAGTTTGCTTATCAATTTGGGAGGAGCATTGTGAGGATTTTATAAATGTCCCTAACAGACTGACTCAGACAATTAATAGCAGTCAGATAGCCAGCCACTCAAGAGTCCACAGATTAGGCCCACCAATTAGTTAAAAAAAAAAAAAAATATATATATATATATATATGTATATATATATATATATATATATATATATATATATATATATATATTTTGTTTTTGTTTTTTAGTGAGGCAATTGGGGTTAAGTGACTTGCCCAGGGTCACACAGCTAGTTAAATGTCTGAGGCCGGATTTGAACTCAGGTACTCCTAACTCCAGGGCCAGTGCTTTATCCACTGTGACACATAGCTGCCCCCTAAAATATATTTTTACATTTGAATGACGACCCAGATGGGACTTACGGCCCAATTAGAATTTTTCAGCTATAGTTATAATTTTTCATATAAGTACAGATATAATTTTTTCAGATTAGTTATATTTAATTTTTGTATACAGGCAAAGAGAAAACATAATTATTGCTTTGTGAAATTGTCATGATGCTAAAACTTAGACAACCCTTGAGAGTCAATTATTTCAATATAATTTCAATAATTGAATGAAATGATATAAAAATTCAGCAAAGTTGCAGGATTTAAGATGTCCACAGAAATCACCAATATTCCTAAATATATCCCCCCCAAAATTAGGAAGAAGAGCTTGAAAAAGAGATTCCTTTAAAATATCTACAGAAGCTATAAAATATCTGAGAATGTATCTTCTAAGATTTACCAGAAGAGCTATATAAACATAACAATAAAACTCTTTTTGAGGGGGTAGCTAGGGGGCACCATAGATAAAGCATTGGCCCTGGATTCAGGAGGACCTGAATTCAAATCCAGCTTCAGACACTTGACACTTGCTAGCTGTGCTACCCTGGCCAAGTCATTTAACCCTCATTTCCATGCAAAAAAAAAAAAAAAAACTCCTTTTGAAAAAAATATAGTTCTAAGTGGAGGTACATTCATTGTTCTTGGTTAGGTAAAACCAAAATAAACTCAAAGATTTCAGTATTTGGAGGGCTCATTATGTGACAAAAATTGTTTAGTAATCCAGGTCACATACAAAATAAGATAGAGGACTAGATATTTTCTCTGAATCCCTACAACTTCTCGTATCTCTCCAAAACAGAAATTATTTGCCAAAGATAAAGTTCAGCTGTCTCCATGGTTTAGCATACACAGAATCCAAAAGAACGTTAAAAAATATCATGAACTGCCATTCACTGACCCTGACTTCACTCAGCACTCCTTCCCACTTACTCCATTATCAAAAGTGAGGCTAAACAAGCAGACCCAAGGACTCATGAAATAATCTAATCCTACCCTCTGGTTCCCTTTTCCTCTTTCCAGTGTTATAGAGACCCTGGCTCCAGG
This sequence comes from Dromiciops gliroides, assembly GCF_019393635.1. Lineage (NCBI taxonomy): Eukaryota > Metazoa > Chordata > Mammalia > Microbiotheria > Microbiotheriidae > Dromiciops > Dromiciops gliroides. The sequence goes on from NC_057861.1 coordinate 555,174,404, forward strand.
CTATAGAAATTTGCCCAGGACTCCCCAGATAGCCCGCTAGGCCATAGCCCTTTAGGAGGTCCTCTGCCAGGAGCTACAACCTTAAAGTACTAGTGCTGTAATATTCTGAAACTGCCTGTGCTAGGACAAAGAACAAAGGGACGGAGGAAAAGAGACAGGACAAGACACCATGTGGGGCATGGAGTTGGGCGATGGGGCTGTGCAGTATTTCACTAAGCCTGAGGGAAAGAGCATAGCATTTAGCACACAACAGTGGAAAATAAGCAGAAGGAGGAGACTACAATTACCAGTGATCTGAGGAAGAAGAAAATGTAAAGCTCTTGAACAAAGGCAGATAAATCATCAGGAAACCAACCACAGAAGGAAATATGGCCTTCAGAAGTTGCAAGTTTAAGCTTCTATGCGTAGACACTGAAAAAGAAAGGAAAATGATCCAACACTTGATGAGACAGAGGACTCTGTAGAACGTGAGGAGAACACAGAAACAGAACATGCTATTCCTGAATGTTTTAAGAGAGAAATGAGAATTATGAGAGCAGAATGCATAGCATGTACATCAAACATGATGGGCAGAAGAGAAAAAAAAATGGAATCTGTGATGGCAAGCCTTAGCAAAGAAACAAAAGAGGAAACAACAGATGAAGAATGCAAATATATGGGGCAGCTAGGTGGCACAGTGGATAGAGCACTGGTCCTGGAGTCTGGAGGACCTGAGTTCAAATCTGACCTCAGATATTTGACACTTACTAGCTGTGTGACCTTGGGCAAGTCACTTAGCTCCAATTGCCTCTCCAAAAAAAAAAAATAAAATAAAATAATGCAAATATACAGAAATGAAGGACAATCAAGAAGAAGGAAATTTATGAAACACAGTAACACTATAAGAAAATATGCTCACAATGCAAATAAAACATGCTGATCTCAAAGACACAGTGTGCAAAGACAATCTAAGGATCACAGGTCTCCCAGAAGGCAAAAACCCTTAACATCATAATGTAAGCAGTACTTGAAAAGAACTACCCAGAAATTCTGATCATAGAAAATTAAATGCCAATTTATGCCAATTTAAAGAATTCTCAGTTCACTTCTAGAAAAACAAAAAACAAAAACAAAACCCAATATTGCAAACTCCAAGACACATTGTGGTTAAATTCAACAACTCAATTCAGAAACAAACAATCAGGACAAAGACCTTCATAAGTAGGAAAGGAAAATCAAATAATGCAAAACTATTCAACAACCAACAGAAAATGTAGGAGGAAATGCCCCACCCCCACCCCAGAATGACCTAACATGCAAATCTGGGCTTAACTATATATGAAGAAAATGGATGTTCATTAAGAAAGAGGTATTTGAAAAAAAATTAGAATGAACCAGAACTGAAAAGATTTGCTTCTCAAATACCCCAAACAATAGAAATGCAAGAGGAATGACTAAATGAAGCAGGCAAGGACAGCAACAGAATGATAGCAAAGAGACCAATAGGAGACTTTTTTTCCTAAATGTACACAAGGAAACAGGGGTGAGGGCAAAAGTCAGGTGGAAGTAATAGTGAAGAGATAGGCATGCAATTATGGACAGAACATGGTGACATCCTGCCTACAGGTGAATCTTCCTTTTTGGAGAACATGACATTATAACATGTAAGATGTACCTGAAATGGAGAGAGTGAAAAAAGGTATAAAGAGAAATATGTTATAGATGGAGAAAAATATAAACCTAATTAGCATTAATATTAGATTAACTAATATTAATAAAATTTAAAACAGTAACAGATTAGATAAGAAAAAAAGTCTAAGTCTGTTGCTTATATGAAACACATCTGAAAAACAAAAACATACACAAAATAAACCTTAGGGGAAAGAAAAAAAAATTTATACCAAACATCAGATGAGTCAAAAAAAAAAATCAAAGCAAGGATGCCGACAAAACAAAACAAAAAAATTCCAAAAGTAAATACGGATAAACAAGAAAATTAAATTACTCTGAAAGGAACCATAGACCACAAACTAATATCAGTAATAAATTTTTATGCCCCAAGTGCTTTAGCATTAAATTCATATAGGTAACATTATTTGAAGCATAAAAAGACATAGACCATAACCCAATAGTGACAGGAAACTTCAATATCCCTGTCTTGGTTTTGGATAAGTCTAGCAGAAAGGTAAACTAAAGGAAAAATATGAAACTTAAAACGCTAGAGAAACTAGAGTTCAAACAATTATGACATCTTTTAAATGGGTCAGCAAAATGATATACATATTTCTCAGCACCATGTTGGACTTTTACAAAACTTGACCATATACTAGGCATAGAAATATCTTAAATATATGTAAAAAGGCAGAATAGTTACTATGTCCTTTATAGAATATAACAATGAAAATAGTATATAGTTCAAGGGTCAGAAACAAAAAACACAGAACCAAGTGGAAACTAAACAATAAAAACCTAATTAATGGGTCATAAAACAAATTATAGAAACAATGGGTAATTATATAAACAAAAATTATAATAAAACAATATACAAAATTTCTGAGATATAGCTAAATCAGTACTTGGGGGAAATCATATCTTTCCAAATACACTTTAGCAAAAGAATAAAACAGAGGATTGGTGAAATTAATGTGCAGTTTAAAAATGGAAAGCTAACAAACAAACAAATCTAAAATGAGCCCTAAAGAAAAGATATTAAAAATAGGAGGGAAATAAGATGTTATATATTTTTTAAAAATCATAGAAATAATAAATAAATCTAACAGCTGGTTCTTAGAAAAAACTAGTAACATTAATAAAGTTAACTAATCTGATTAAAAAGAAGAGAACAAAAATTCAAACTGTAAAATAGTAACAGAGCAAGGTGAAATCACAGCAGAAAAAGAATTTTTAAAATAATCAAAATATATGTCATATAACAAAACAGAGATCACAAAAAATATAGAGGAATGATTTCAAAAATATAAAATACCCAAGCTGTCAAAAGATCAGGTAGAGAGCTTAAATATATCAATCTCAGAAAAGGAAAGAGATCTAGCTGTAAAAATAATTACCAAAGGCAGTAATTCCTGATCCTGATCAATTCACAGGAGAATGCCATCAATTTTTAAAAGAAGAGTTTATTGCTAAACTTCCCAAATTTTCTTAATAATTAAATAAGAAAGTACTTTACCAAAATCCCTTTATAAGACAAATATAGTTCTAATACCTGAGCTAGGGAATGGTAAATCACAGAAAGAAAATTATAAGCCAATATCTTTACTAAACATTGATTCAAAAATTTTAAACAAATCCTTTCAGAGTGCAGAGATTTATCTAGGAAATCATTCTTTATGAACCCATAGTTTATATCAGGGATGCAAGGATAGTTCAAAATTAGGAAAACAATCAACAAAATTAACCATATTTTAAAAATCGAACTACCCAAAAACACATGACCATTTCAATAGATACTTTTTTAAAAAAAACCTTAGACAAAACCTAATACTCTTATATGGTTAAATTGCACTCAGTATAGGCATAGAGGAACTTTTTAATATCATAAAAGCATCTAGCTAAAACCAAAAGCAAGCATCATATGTTATGAGAATACAATAGAATCTTTTTCCAGTAGGAGTGAAACAAGAATTTCCATTTACCCCACTATTATTTGATATAATTATGAAAATGCTAGCAACAGCAATAAGTTAAGAAAAAGAAATTAAAGGCATAAAGATAGGCAAAGAGGAGATAAAATTTATTTCCTGGCGAAATTATGGTTTACTTGGAAAATTTAAAGGAATGACAAAGGTAATAGAGACAAATGATAGCTTCAGCAAAGTTGCAGGCTACAAAATACATCCTCAAAAATCAATAACTTTGGGGCAGCTAGATGGTGCAGTGGATAGAGCACTGGCCCTGGAGTCAGGAGTACCTGAGTTCAAATCCGGCCTCAGACACTTAACACTTACTAGCTGTGTGACCCTGGGCAAGTCACTTAACCCCAATTGCCTCACTAAAAAAAAAAAAAAATCAATAGCTTTGAGGGGCAGTTAAGTGGCTCAGTGGATAAAGCAGTGGCCCTGGATTCAGGAGAACCTGAGTTCAAATTCAACCTCGGACACTTGACACTTACTAGCTGTGTGACCCTGGGCAAGTCACTTAACCCCCACTGCCCGGAAAAAAAAAATCAATAGTGTTTCTATATAATATTAACAAAACACAATAAGCAATAATAGACATAGAGATCCCATTTCAAATACAACAAAATGCATAAAATATTTGTGCATCAACCCAAAGCGCTCAGAAGACTTGTATAGTTGCATTTACAAAGTGCTCCTTAAAGCAATAAAGTACAGTTTAAATAACTGGAGGATTATTCAGTGCTTTTGGCTAGGCAATGTCAATATAATCAAAATGGAAATACTAACAAAATTAATTTATACTTTTAATACCATAACAATAAAATTATCAATTGGATATTTCATAGGACTGCATAATAATAAAATTATTTTGAAAAACAAAGGATTTAGAATATCAAGGGAGATGATGAAAGGAAATAAGGAGAAAGGAGAAATAGCCCTTTGAGATCTCAAATTATATTAGCAGCAGTTATCAAAAACATTTGTTATTGGCTAAAAAGTAGAGATAGCTCAGTGGAATAGAATATACAAGGGAGAGTCGGGAACAATAGACTTAATAACAAAATATTGATAAAGTAGAAAATATTAGTTACTAGGGGGAAAACCTCTTTTGACCAAAAAAAAAAAAAAAACCCAAAAACCCTGCTGGGAAAACTGGAAAACAATCTGACAGAAATCAGGCTTAGACCAAGAACTTAAACCATATTTCTTAATACATTTGAAATGGATGTACAATGCCAATATTAAAGATCATATTGTTTTAAAAAATCAAAGAGAAACACATCACGTAACTCTGTCAGCTCTCAGTAGGAGATGTATTCTTAACCATACAAGAGATAGAGGCAATTCTAAAAGATAAAAATAAATAACTTTGATTACTTGAAACCATAAAGCTTCTGTAGAAGCAAAAATAATGTGCTTAAGATGATCAGTGATCAAATGGGGGAAAAATCTTTCAGATCAAATATTTCTGATAAGGGTTTGGTATTCAAGATATATAAGCAGTGAATAATTATAGACTAATGACCACTTCCAATTAGAAAAGAGAAGAATTTCAAAGTGTTTATAATTACATGAATTAATGTTTCAAATCACTAATAAGAGAATTCCAAATCGAAGCATCCCTGAGGTTTTAGCTCACACTCCACAAACTGGCTAAATTGATAGAAAACAAATGTAGTCAGTGTTGGAGGTCTGTGGAATGATAGGCACCCTAACATGTTGTTCCTGGAGGAATGAAATGGTAAAAAATAATTTTGAAAAGCAATTTGGAACTATGGAAATAAAGTGATTAAAATGTTCATACTATGGACTCCATTACTGGGCTTCTACTCCAAGGAAGTTACTGATAAGAAGAAAGTATTCAAATACTCCTTCCTTCGGTGCATACTTGGCATATCTTGGTCAGATAGGATCACCAACACAAAAGTGCTCCAACACGCACAACTTCGGAGCATCTACATGCTATTGAAACAAAGACGGCTGCACTGGCTCGGTCATGTGCACCGCATGCAAGACAGGCGCATTCCTAAAGACCTACTCTATGGCGAGTTAACCCCAGGCCAAAGACCTGCTGGACGCCCCCAGCTTCCCTACAGAGAAGTATGCAAGCGAGACTTGAGGGATCTGGGAATAGACAGCTGGGAGGAGATAGCCAAGGACCGCGCCAGATGGAGTTCAGTACTCAGGAGCAGCTTGCATGCAGTTGAGATGGGCCTCCAAGCTCTGAAGGAAGAAAAACAAATGAGACGCAGGAACCGAGGGGCAACAGAGAGCGCAGTTTTCCGATGTCCTCGTTGCAGCAGGAGCTGTGGCTCCCATATCGAACTGCACAGCCACACTGTGGCCTGTGGCTCTTCAGGGCGCTGATCCATGGTTGTCCGCGACTGGCAGAAGCCTACTACTCAAATACTCCAAAATATTTATAGCAGCACTTTCTGTAATAGCTAAGAACTGGAAACAAAGTCCATGTTAATCATTTGGAGATTATATGATACAATGGGACAATTATGGTACATGAATGTAATGGAATATTGTGATGCATTAAGAAATTATGTTTTTGAGGAATACAGAGGAGCAGAATGAAGTAAACAGATCTAAGAAGAAAATATTCACAATAACTCCAATGATGTAAATGGAAAGAACAACTACACACCCCCAAATTAAAAGTGAATCTAACATAACTGTAAACATCAAGCAGGACTGAATTGAGATATGAAGTGACATCTCCAAACCACCCTTTCATGGAGGTGGAAAGTCCACAGGTGTTACAAATTGCACATGTTTTTGGACTTTTTGAATGTATTGATTAGATGTACTGATTTTTTTTCCTCTCAAAATGTTTTGTTTTATATGTGATGGTTTCCTAAGAGTGGAAGAAGAAGGGATATTTGGAATAGCTACACACACACACACAAAACATATGCATACATATCAGAAGATATCAATTAAAATTTATTTTTTAAATTTGCTGAGAAAACTAGGCAGCAGTCTAGCAGAAGAAATTAGGTGTAGACAAACACTTCAGAGGCAGCTAGATGGCGCAGTGGTAAAGCACCGGCCCTGGATTCAGGAGGACCTGAGTTCAAATCTGACCTCAGACACTTGACACTTACTAGCTGTGTGACCCTGGGCAAGTCACTTAACCCCCATTGCCTCACCAAAAACAAAACAAAACAAAAACTTCACACCATAAACCACAATAAACTCTAAATGGATACAGGACCTAGATATAAAAGTTTTAATCAAAATGGGAAGAGTTCATGATTAAACATATTATACAGAGGATTACACCAGAAAAAATGTATATTTTCATCACATAAATTGGAAAGTGTTTTGTATAAACAAGTATATTGTATTAAAGATTAGAAGGGAAAACAGGTAACTGGAAAAAATTGCAATAAGTGTCTCTAATAAGGGTCTCATTTCCAAGATCTGTAAGGAACTAATTCCAGTTTAAAAGATTATGAGCCATTTATTTTCCAGTAGATAAATGGTACTTCTACATGACACTTCATCTCCCAACTTGGAATTCTTTCCACTGGCTGCTCACTATGCCTGAAATTCTCTCCTTCCTCATCTCAGCCTTCCAGCTTCTTTGGTTTCCTTCCTCAAGAGCAGGGACTTTTTAAAAAAATCTTTCTTTATATTCCCATCACTTAACACAGTGTCTGACACTTAGTATACTGTTAATAAATTTTACTTGACTAACTGTGTAAACAGGCAGTCTTCAAAGAAAGAAATAGAAGCATAGCAATTATGTGAATAAATGATCTAAATTATTCATAATTGGAGAATATAAATTAAAGCAATTCTGAGATTCTACCCTATATTTATTATAATGTCAAAGATGACAAAAAGAAAAATAACAAATGTGGGAGGGGCTGTGGGAAAACGATTACACTGCTAAACTATAGGTAGAGCTGGGAATTGATCTAGACATTCTCTGAAAGTAACTTGGAACTATGCCCAGCAAGTTACCAAGATGCATATATTCTTTGATCCAGCTATGTTACTATTTGGCCTACACCTCAAAAAAAATCAAAGAAAGAAGTATAATATCTCTATGTATGTTTACAGCAGCTTTTTTTTTTTTTTACTTTTTTTTACTTTTTTTTTACGGGGCAATGGGGTTAAGTGACTTTCCCAGGGTCACACAGCTAGTAAGTGTCAAGTGTCTGAGGCCGGATTTGAACTCAGGAACTCCTGAATCCAGAGCCGGTGCTTTATCCACTGCGCCACCTAGCCGCCCCAGCAGCTTTTTAGTAGTAGTCAAAAATTGAAAACTACATGGTATCCTGTTGGATGATGACTAAACAAATTGTGGTATATGAATATAATAGAAAATAATTTTTCTCTAAGAAAGGAAGATATGGATAATTTCAAAGGAAACTCAGAAGATTGTTCTGAATGGATGCAGAGCAAAGTGAACAGAATGAAAATATGAATGAGATGCATTTTCATTTAGTTATGTCTCTGTGATAGAGTATATACATTAATAAAATAAAATGTTTATAATAATATTTATATGGTATCTCTCGTTTGTCATGTACTGAACTAAGTGCTTTATAAATATTATCTAATTTTCTCTATCAGATAACTATATATCATTTTATCTACTTATATCTATGCTGTAACCCATTCAGGGATTTCAATTATTAGAATGTAATACATTTTTAAAATGTACATAGTTTTATAGCATATAAGCAAAACTTGAGAGTGATAGATTCGTTGATTAAACTCACAAAAGTTGATTGTAAAATTTTCAGTGTAAGTATTTATTACACCTCAGCAATTGGCAAAGGCTACGAATCAGGACTTTATTGTTTTGTCCTTGAGCATATAGCCTTTTCAAAGTCTGGTTGTATGAAAGTATTTTCAGGAGCATTTGAGATACCATTAATAGTTCCATTTTCACTTCTGATTTAGTTAGATTGTTGTTAATATAAAACAAATTATTAGGTGAAAAGATAAAATTATGGGGAAAGCTGTAGAGTCCAAGTTAAAATTATTGGAATTTGAATTAACCAGACTGTAGCTCTCTTCCGATACTGGTGTTTTTCCTTTTTTTGGGGGGGGGGGCGGGCAATGAGGGTTAAGTGACTTGCCCAGGGTCACACAGCTAGTAAGTGTCAAGTATTTGAGGCTGGATTTGAATTCAGGTCCTCATGAATCCAGGGGTCATGTTTTATCCACTGTGCCACTTAGCTGCCCCCGATACTGCTTTTAGATAATTTTAGTAACAAAGATCATCACCACCCCTATACACACTTTGGGGAAAAACACTTCCTTATTGTTTATTAATATCAACCAGTGAAATGGAATTAAATGTTCAAAGTCTTTTTCTTCTTTAAATTACTGCTTGGGAAACAAAACATGTTATACTTTATAAGTGTTTTAATGTTGGCAATTTACTTTGTCACCTTTTGATGATGAAAAAATATATTTCAAGTCATTATAAAACATAAAATGAATTCCTAATTGCATTTTAAATGCAATATTTAGGAACACAAATTACTGGTGTTCTTTTGTCCTTAATAAATGTATTATATTCTCAGGAGATTTATCATTGGAAAGTCAGGAAAGCCTTTTTATGAATTTAAATATATTGCACATAGTAATTAGCTCCAGCTGGCTTCCTTCAGGTCATTTTTTTTTAAAATTTGGCCATCAATAAGACAACATCCTTGCCAAATAGTAGGAGGATATTCTCTGCCCATAAATTCCTCAACTGTCCAACCAAGGAACTGGATGATGATCATCTTTCACTAAAAGTGAATTCTCTCAACTTTGCAGTAGCTAAAGAGAGAACTTAACAAGTGATTTGGATCAATTTAGCCTTCACTGTCCCACAACAGAATAAGATCACTTGAGTTTTCATTACTACAACTATTTAATATTTAGCTCCCTAAAGATACATAATACTGTGCTATAATCAGATTAGCATTATCACCTATTCTCCCTCAGAACCATGTTTCCTAAATGAATCCTCAAACCTAATTATCCTTAACAGAGGGATGTTGTACATCCATTGCACTGGAAAATTGTCCCTGAAAAGGTTGTAATAATTCTCTGCTCTTCCACAGCCATGTCTCAGCCACAGGGAAATCCAGACAGATGAAGAAGCAAGCAATGAATTTCTGCACATATCTCAGGACATAAGTCCCACACCTGAGGAGTCAACAGCCTTTCCCAAGCTGTCTGTGTCTGATTAGATAAAGGAAATGTCAAATGGAAACTACCAAGACTCAGAAATTATTTCATTCCTTGGGTGATTCAAGCACAGAGCTGCAAAGCACAGGAGAAAATATTCAATTCAGGGAATGGAAATATGTGTGAACAAAGAGGTCCTAAGAGGAATCTAGGTATTAGCTGTGGAATTAGGTAGTAAGCTGTAAATATGAAGAGAAAATATGTGCAGCACCTCATAAGGTCATGCTTTACAATTTATTTGAGATCATTTTGGTTTTGACATGAGAGAGACAGAGACAGAGACAGACAGAGACAAAGAGAGACTAATAGGGTTTTAAAAGTTTAGATTTATAGTTGGAAACAAAGTTAATCTTTTTTTTTTCCTCCATGGGGCTATGGGGGTTAAGTGACTTGCCCAGGGTCACAAAGCTAGTAGATGTCAAGTGTCTGAGGCCAGATTTGAACTCAGGTACTCCTGAATCCAGGGCCAGTGCTTTATCCACTGACCCACCTAGCTGCCCCAAGTTAATCTTTTAATGTGCCTTTTTAGTTTTATCATTCCCTTATGTATGTTCTCTTTTCCTAGCCACATAAAATTCAACCAAGTCATTTTGGTGTTTCTTAAGTCTGGTCTTTTTGTTCTTCCATTATTGCCTCTCACTAACAGATCATTTCACAGAATGTTGAGTCTCTTGCTTTTTCTAGGAAAGAGGAAGGTAACTTCAAATATTATCCTATATGTTGCCCCAATAAACAAAATTTTAATTGTTTTTCATTCTTATTACACTTTTCACAATTGAAACCACAAATTTGAGTATAATTAACTTCATAATTCATACCTAAAGATAGTGCCACCATTTCCTTTGAACAAGTACTTATATGTACCACTATCTAAAAGTTGATGCTCTTTGTTTTAATTTTTTTATTGTACTGATTAATTCATAATTTTGTATCCAATTCTCTTTTTCTATTCTTATATATGGAAATGTTTGTGTTTGTTAATGACTGTCCAGTTCATAATGTATATGCATATATGTATATATGCACACATAAACACACACATTTTAATATACTTATATGGATGAAAGTCATGGACTGCTACAGTATCAAAACAATTGAAATTGAGGATTTGGCAAATGGTGATCAATAGGTGCATGGTGGACATGAATATGCTGTGATACTGAACAAGGAATTATGCAGGAGAAATAGTGTTTTTTTTTGTTTTGTTTTTGTTTTTGCAGGGCGATGAGGGTTAAGTGACCTGCCCAGGGTCACACAGCTAGTCAAGTGTCTGAGGCTGGATTTGAACTCAGGTCCTCCTGAATCCAAGGCCAGTGCTCCATCCACTGTGCCACCCAGCTGCCCCCACAGGAGAAATAGTGTAAAGAATATAAGAGAAATATATGATTGTAAAAGAAAATGAGCCAATCATATAGCAAATGCAAGGGATAATTGATGGATGATAAATATGTTCCATTCATATTAATGTGAGGTAAAAAGAATTCAAAGAACAAACTCATAATGTTGAGTTCTCTGAGGTTGATTGATGAGAGGAAATGGACAAAATATATACAATGGGCTACAGTCCACAGTTCGTTTGCAAATGTGTATCACTGGAGGAAATATTAATCTGATGAGATTATAGCTCTATTAGAGAGTTAGAGAGTAATTGATTCTGTGGAATAAGCATTAAAAATCTGTGTTCGAATCCTCTTAATAGCTATGTGGCCTGAGTTTCCAGGTGATTAAAAAAACCCTGTAGAATTATTCTAACATTTTAATGAGATAATGAAATATGTTGAGTATTTAATAAACAGTCAAGTCCTATGTAAATATAAGGTGTTATTTTTCAGTCACCTATATTCTGCAGATATTTTACATGTTCACACATGGATACTGCTTACTGCAATTACATGCAGCCTTGAGCACTGAGGAATATTACATTTCCTATATTAGTTTATCCTAAATTTTGTAAGTGTTGAAATAAAACCTACAAGCGCAGCTTTGGTTTCTACACTGAAAGTAAATACATCTTAATAGAATACAGGATCATAGACTGAGAATTGGAAAGGTAGCCCCAAGGTCATCTAGTCCAAAGGCATCAATCTCAAATGGAAAGGCAGGGGAAAGGGAAGAGCAGACTAAAGCATGCATAAGGATCACTCATATTAACTTAGAAAACCACATATTAAGGTGATATAGATAGATACATATACACACACATACACATATATGTATGTATGTGTGTGTGTATATGTATCCATATACATATATATCTTATTGTGTTTTTATTTATTTGGTAAAATATTTACCAATTGCATTTTAATATAGTTAACCAGCACTTATGAGTGTTGTGGGGTTACAGTATGGCCTGAGGCCTGAGTGTGACAGCTCTGCTCTAATCAAACCCACTAATTCAAAGAGGAGAAAACTGGGATTTAGAAAGATAAAATGGCTTGTTAGACATTACACAGGTGTTGTCAGAACTGGAAATTACCCTGAGGTAATTGGATTCCACATCTAGGATTCATTCTATTGCATCAGACTATGTCTCAGAATCTGCCACAGCAGGGCTGGTCATGATAAACTAGATTTATGATGAAATTTCATTAAAGAGCAGTCAAATGCCATAAACTGATGCTTCTGTTGTTACACAATATGACCATTGGGTCCAAAATGCCATCCAACAATTATAGCCTTCTGAAGTACTCTACTGTTCTACTTGGTGAGACACATGTTTTAGGAAGAGTCCTTTGATAGCTGAATAAAGGAGGGGCTGGAGTATGGAGAAACTTGTGACAGGGAAACCATACAGCAAGCTATTGCATATCTATGTACAAGGTGATTAGAGCCTGTACCAAGATGATGGCAGTGTCACAAGAGAGAAAGGAGCCTATGAGAAAGATTTTACAAAAGTCAAATTGATAGGACTTGGCAGCAGATTGTATATGAAGAGTGAGAGAAAGTGAGGAGTTGTAAATGACACCATGGTTGCAATCCTGTGTGACTGAGATAATGATGGTACCGTGAAAACTCCGAGAATCATGAAAGTAACAGAGAAATTAGGAATGGGGGAAAGTTCGAGGGAAAAATAAAAGAAAAAAGTTTGATGCCATTTTGGTATAGGGAAACAATTAATTGGTCAACTCAGGTTTTCAGTAACTGGTTTCTAAATCTACTCATACACCGTATCATATAGCTTGGTTATACTTTTAACCTTGTCTACTTTAAATGCCTTCAGAGACAGGGACTGTTTTCATTTTTTTCTTTGTATTCCAAGTCCCTATCTAGGTTTACAATACAAAAACAATGTCTATTGAACAAAATTTTCATAATATAATTAATGTCTGTGGGTTTTAAGACCTCAAAATTTGAAATGACAATGATGGGAATTCTCTCCAGCAATATGAGAGTTTTTATATTCATATGTATTCTATTGAGAAGCTGATATGTGTTGTCATGACCTTGCTTTATTTGGAGAAATTATCATTATGAATTGGGAAAGGTTAGGGGTAGGCTAAGTTACCAACTTTAAAAAATCACCAAAAGGACATCAATAAATACTGACCTATATTCCTACTTTCTTGTTCTTCTACAATATTTATGAAAATGATTTATACACACACACACACACACACACACACACACACACACATATATATATACACAGGTAACCTTGGTGCATAGGTAAAAAGGAAAAAGATGAGTTTGCATAAGCAATTTTTTATATACTTAACACACAAGTTCTCATTGATTTATTGTATGTTTGTGTGTATATATATATACAGTGCATATATATGTACACACATATACACAAATATATTTTAATTTTACTTCATAAAGTGAAACATGAAGTTAAAGAGTTTTCTTCAAGGAATCTATGATGTATATGCATATGTTAAGAGATTATATTTGGAAAAACGCACAGAGCTCCTGACACAATTACCCCCAACACAGCAATAAAACAAGCCCGGGAGCTGCAAAATGCCACAGAAAGACAGGTTGAGATTATTTAAAGGGGGTTGTACTGGGCTGTGAGCAGAATCCAACTCTGCGATCACACTGACACAGACCCCAGACATGCTGGAAAAGAGGAACTTACCCTTGAGACTCCAAATCAGCTGCAACACTGGTGTCTTCTGGATCTAAGCTTATGGTAAGGTGAGAGGGCTGAATAGCTGACAGAAGATGGGCAGTGGTGAGGGGTGGGGGTGGGGGTAATTCAGGAGTGTCTGTGGGACCTAAGGAGGAATTCAGCTATCCCAACCCAGCAGGGAACCAGAAAGAAATCCTGAGCAGCTGGAGGCCCACATGGGGGAGGGGCACAGGCTCATGGAAGCTAAGAACCACCATAGCACTCTGCTGGCTAGTTAACTAGCAAGTTGGCTTGAGGTTATCTTTGAACCAGAGAAAAGGCCAGGTGAGAGAAAAACCTGCCCTACCTCAAATCAAAACACTTGGGACCCTCTGAAGCTTGGGACAGTGTAGCTTGGAAGAGGGAATTTAAAGTTGATTTTAAAAAGGCAAGATGAGAAAGCAAAGAAAGTTGAGAACAATAAAAAATTTCTTTAGAGACAAGGAAGATCGAGGTGCACGCTCAGAAGAGGATAGCAACCACAGGGCCCTTACATCCAAAGCTTCCAAGAAAAATATGAATTGGTCTCAGGCCCTGGAAGCACTCAAAAGGGATTTTGAAGAGAAAGTAGGAGAGATAGAAGAAAGATTTAGAGAGGTGGAGGAAAGAGTGGAAAGAGAAATGGGAGCAATGCAGGAGAATGATGAGAAAAAAATCAACAGCTTGAAAAGGCAAATAGAAAAAGAGATAAAAAAGCTATCTGAAGAAAATAATTGCCTAAGAACTAGGATTGAACAAATGGAAGCTAGTGACTTTATGAGAAATCAAGACATAGTAAAGCAAATCCAAATGAATTAAAAAAAATTGAATATGAAATATCTCCTTGTAAACATAGCTGACCTGGAAAATAGATCCAGGAGAGATAATTTGGACTACCTGAAAACCACAACCAAAATAAGAGTTTAGATAGCATCTTCCAAGAGATTGTCGGGGAAAATTGTTCTGATATTCTAGAAGCAGATGGCAAAATAGAAATTGAAAGCATCCACCAATCACCTACTGAAAGAGATCCCAAAAGGAAAACTTCCAGGAATATTATAGCCAGATTCCAGAGCTCCCAGATCAAGGAAAAAATATTGCAAGCAGCTAGAAAAAAGAAATTCAAATACTGTGAAGCTACAGTAAGGATAACACAAGATCTAGCAGTATCTATATTAAAGGAGCAGAGGGCATGGAATATAATATTCCAGAGGGCAAAGGAACTGGGTCTACAGCCAAGAATCATGTACCCAGAAACACTCTGTATAATCTTTCAGAGAAAAAAATGGGACTTCAATGAAAAAGAGGACTTTCAGGCATTTGTGATGAAAAGACCTGAACTGAATAGAAAATTTGACTTTCAAATAGAAGACCCTGGAGAAGCATAAAAATGTAAACAGGAAAAAGAAATCACAAGGGACATTAAAAGGTTAAAGTGTTTACATTCCTACACGGGAAGATAATATTTTGAACTCATAAGAACTTTCTCAGTAAGGAATACACAGAGGACAAAGGTCTGAACTGAATATGAAGGGATGATAGCTGTAAAGCATTTATTTTTTGTTTATCCTTGTTCTTTGTGGGGCAAACAGGATGGGGTATCTTATGTCTCAAGCCGAATTTGGGCTTGGGGCATCCTGGGTCCAGGGCTGGTGCTTTGTCCACTGTGCCACCTAGCTAACCCGTGATGACATCTTTAAAATAGGGTTGAGAGGTAGGATGAATAGACTGGAGGAGGGGGAAGGGGAGAGGTGGATTAGGGAGAGGTAGTTCACATGAAGGAAACAAGAAAAAAATGTTATGGAGGGGAGGGGAAGAGGGGGAAGGAGTGGGGGAGTGAGAGAACCTTACTATCCTTAGAATTGGCTCAAAGAGGGAATAACATACATACTCAAGTGGATATAGTAATATATTTTTGCTCTGAGGGAAAGTGGGAGGGGAGGGAGATAAGGGGGAGGGAGAGAGGGGAAGGATTGAAGGGCATATTGGGGCAGGGAGCAGTAAAAAGCAAAACACTTTTGAGGAAGGTGAAGACGTTCTGCATAACTGCACAAGTATGACATATTGAATTGCTTGATTTCATAGGGAGAGTTGAGGAAAGAGGGGGGAAGAAAAATTTAGAACACAGAATTAGCTCAAAGTCCTTGATTTCATCAGAGTGGGCTCGAGGAGGAAATAACATTCACACCCAATTGGAAGGAGTAATCTATTTAATCCTACAGGAAAGTAGGAGGGGAAGAGGATAAGGAGGGAAGGGTGAAAGAAGGGAGGGTAGAGCAGGGGAGGGGACAGTCAGAAGTAAAATACTTTTGAGGAGGAATAGGGTAAAGGAAGATAGAAAATAGAGTAAATATCATGGGAAGGGAATAGGATGAAGGGAAATAGTTATGATGATTGACCATAATGGCAAAATGTATTGTACGTACTTTGCTGGGATATTGTGAAGAAAATTCTTTGTCAAGTTTAAAGTACTATATAAAAATTATGACGAACAGGATGCTATCAGAAAAGCCTGGAAAGACCTACATGAACTGAAGCAGAGTGAAATGTACTGTATGCAAAATAACAGCAATAGTGTAAGATGATCTTCTGGGAAGTACGTGGTTATTTTCAGCAAGGCAATCATCCAATATAACCCTGAAGGACTTATGAAAATTGTAATCCATCTATGGAGAAAGAACTGATGGTATCTGAAAACAGATTGAAACACATTTTTTTCTTTGATAATTCCTTAATCTGAAGTTTTATGTGGGGATGTTTCCATGAGTACTCATGTATAACTTATATTGAATTGCTTGAGCTCTTTGGGGTGGCAGGTGGGAAGGGAGGGAGGAAGAGAAGTTGGGACACAAAATTTTTTTTTTTAAATGATGTCAAAATTTGTTTTTACATATATTTTGGAAAATAAAATTCTAAACAGAAGAGATCATATTTTATATACACAGCCATAGAGAAAACTTTGTTCAGTAACTCTTTGGGCATTAACACCAAACAAGACAGATGATACCACATGTGTTAGTCAATCTCATGAAGGCATCCTGGGCTACATCCAGATGGAATAGGAATTGTCTATAGATGATGTAGTTGTCCAAATGCACCTGTTTATGGAGGACATTGTACTTATTGCAACAAATTTCAGAATATTACAGGAGCTCTTCAATGAAATTCATAATGATTTGAAAAGAGATTTGCCTAAAAATCCAAATAGGCAAAACCAAATAGATTAAAAACCCCTGTTGTTCAGACTATGACCTTCAGTTTGATAACTGGTCCACTGAGTTAGTATATTATACTGTATGTTCATAATACATACCACATATATACATATATTTATATGCACATTTGTGGGTAGGTGTTTTTATATATATACACATGTATTTACACATACATACACACATGCATTAATGACAGTCATTGCAAGTATGAACTAGGATCAGAATTAAACAGTAATCTGCATCACATTTGATAAATTTAAATTCTTTCAATAATCCCAAATTGCAATCTGATGGACACATTTTAAAATATAAAATTTTATGGATATTTTATTTTTACATTAGCTACATTTTCTATTAACCCCTTCCCAGAAAGTCAGCTCATGTAATTAATATGAAAAGGGAAAAAAGTTTAGGAAAACTAAACAACCTATGGAAAAATCTTACGTCTATTCCATTGCTACCACATTCCCCAGGAAGCTTACCCTTTCTTTGGGACAAAGTTTTGTCATTATAATTTACTGCACTCAATTTCAATATAAATACACACGCACACACCCCACTTGTATATAGGTGGTCATTATATACATATATATTTCAAGAGATTAATAAAATTATATATACATTTTTAAAAATTATATATGTAATTCCATGTATTAATCCCTTTAAAATAAGTTATACATATATAAATATGTGTGTATATATTATATATATATTCCATCTTATATATGAGGAATGATTTAAAGATCACCTTGGAAGAAATATATGATGAGAAAAGAAAGTGGGCTAGTTCTGTAATCAGAGTGAGAAATTCTGTTATAGGCAACTGAGATACTGTGCTGGTATCCTTAAACAGAAATGCTAAGCACAAATACAACCTCCTCTACTCGCAAGTGCAGCCCAAATAAGATTAAAATTTTAATTTTGAAATATTTTTCAAAAATAAATAAAAATACAATAGAATATAGATAATATGTGTTTTGCTAAGTCAATATGTGGCCAGCAGAGATTCCGATGTATGGTTAAATGGCCTCCATTTTATTTTGAGTTTGACACCATTGCCTTGGAAATTTATAAAAACCCAGTGGAATACCTCCATCATGTTGAGTAGATACTCTGTCAAGGTTTTATAGAAGAATATAGACAAGGATTATACAGAATTTTTAAAAGGATGGATGGATTGTGATTCAGCTGATGCAAGAAATATATATATATATCTCAATAAGATCACAGAATCAATAAAACAATGTCTCACAGATTTGGGATACATAATTAAAGCTAAAGCTATACATCACAAATCCACAGCATTTCGATAACATCATTGGTAAATTTAAAATGCTATTACTAAATATAATGAATTTGCCTCTTTGAAAGCAATTGTACACTGTGTGCTTAGAAAAAGAGCTATAGATTAATCAAATAAAGGTTTACATGGATCTATGAGACTATGCATGGTTACTTATTCCTAGGTATTTGGCTACTTGTACAAATTTCATACAAATATTGTTCATAGGTGCTTTATACATAAATGTACTTAGAAGCACTGTATAATAGTGAAAAAATTAATGGAAGATGTGGAGTCAAAACACCTAGTTTAACATGCAGGCTTAGCCACTGATTGGATGCATTTTCTAGATCAGTGGTTCTCAAAGTGTGGTCCATGAACTGGTAGGAGTACCAAGAACCTTATCAAAGGGTCCATGAGATCAAAATTATTTACACAATAGTAGAGTTGTTAGTCAGTTATTTTCAGTTATGTCCAACTCTTTATGACCCCATTTGGGGTTTTCTTGGAGTAGTTGCCATTTCCTTCTCCAGCTACTTTTATAGATAAAGAACTATGGAAAACGGGGTTAAATGACTTGCCTAGGGCCAAATAGCTAGTAAGTGTCTGAGGCCAGATTTGAACTCAGGAAGATGAATCTTTCTAACTTCAGACCAGGCATTCTAACCACTGCACCACCTAGCTGCCATATAATACTAATACTAACACAATAATGCTAAGATCATATTTTTTCACTCTCATTCCCTAACAAGTGTATAGTGGAATTTCCAGAGTCTATATGACTTATGAATTAAATATTTACTGGTGAATATCTTATCTCCAGAATAATATTTTTGCCTTCTGCATGGATGACTCTGCAGATATGGCTAGATTTGCTTTTTTACTTGCATTCATACAGTATGAGAGCTGACTCATCATTTAAGATCTTTTATATCAATACCTTGCAAAAAACGCAGGTGGTGTTGAAATATTCCAAGTACTGAAGAACTTTTTTGGATCTCATGGTTAATATTGGAAAAATTGGTTGTTATTTGCACTGATTGTACAAAATTAATCAATGGTGGATAAAAATACTGGACCCTTAGCACAAATCAAGGTCATAGCATCAAACTCTACTAATCATCATTGCATTTTTCATTGCATGCATTAGCAATAAAATAGAGAAATAAATTTTTTAAAAAGCAAGTTTTAAAGTTTTTTTATTAAAAAATTGATTTTATTAAATTTTGAATCTCTAATACACACCTTCTAAATATTCTGCATAATGAAATGGGATATACACAGAAAACATTTTTGCTACTTACCAAAGGT
Source organism: Dromiciops gliroides (assembly GCF_019393635.1). Classification (NCBI taxonomy): domain Eukaryota; kingdom Metazoa; phylum Chordata; class Mammalia; order Microbiotheria; family Microbiotheriidae; genus Dromiciops; species Dromiciops gliroides. The sequence goes on from NC_057861.1 coordinate 555,194,132, forward strand.
ATGGCTGTCTTTAGGTAAATTCCATGTGCAGATTTAATGAGGCATGGATGGAACTAGCTGCTTTCTTCAAGGAACATCATTTTTTACTTGAATGACTAACAAACTATGGTTAATCATACTTAGTCATTTGGCAGACATTTTCTCAAAAATGAATGAAGTGAGCCTGTCACTTCAAGGAAAATAACTGCCAGTATTTGTTGCCAATGATAAAATTCAGGCTTTCCAGCATGAAGTAGAACTTTGGAAAACTTGCATCTATCACCATGAGCTTAATAGCTTCCTGCTACTTAAAGACTTTCCTGAGGAGATCAGTGGTAATATTTACAAATGTGCTATTTTATTGTATGATGGATCAACATTTTCAAGATTTGCATAACTCAATGAACCAATATTTTCCAAATAACCAATGAATATTACAAAATTACCCCTGGCTAAAAAATCCATTTAAAGCAGAAGAGACTAATAGAGTTTAATGAATAGAGTATGAAAAGTTCGTTGATATTGTTTAAGATTCCACATTGCAACTAATCTTTAAGAACCACCACTTGTTCGGTTTTGATGTAATACCAAAGAAGGCTATCCACAATTATCTGAAAAAGCTATTAAAATATTCCTTTTTCCAACTACTTATCTGTGTGAGACCAGATTTTCTTCATCTACTTCAATCAAAGCAATACATTGAAACAGATTGAATGCAGAAGTAGATATAATAATACAGCTGTCTTCTATTAAGCCAGATGTTAGAAATTTACAAAATATAAAAACCACCACTCTTTTCAATAAATTTAGAAAACATAATTATTTTTCAAAAAATATGTTTCATGTGTTAACATGTAGTAAGTATATTATTGTTATTTCCTAATGAATTACCAAATATATGAAAATTTGTTTTAATTTTTATGTGGTAAATATCTATTGATATAACCCCCATAAACAAAAGTTCTTTAGGGTCCTCAATAAGTTTTAAGAGTATAAAGGGGTCCAGAGACTGAAAAGTTTGAGAACTGCTGATCTAGAATGTCACTTATTTGAAGATCATATTTCAATCAATCAATTTATTAAGCAGCTACTATGTGTCAGGCACTGGGGGCACATCTGAAGCTTAAGTACTAGGTGATCCAATGGTATCCAAGAAGATTTTTAGAAAGAGTTAAGGGGTGTAAACTCCCTTTCATGACGATGGAATACATATAATTAATATTCTGTTGTGTAAGGTTCTTTTTAGGTAGGATCACATGTGATGATCTATATAAAACATTTTGTAAACTTTATAACTCTATACAAATAAGACACTATTTCATCAGTCTAATATGTGCTCATCTTAGGGATTAGAGCTTCTGAATTAATTTCCTCCTCCTCAAATAATCATGTATATATTTATTTATTTTTGTTTTTAACTTTTCTCTCTCCCACCCCCACCCCCACCTGGTGGAACACACACTCATTCAGGACAGAGATAATGAACATGCATATATAACATACATGTGCATACATAGATACAAATATGTATACCCATGAATATATGAGTTTCTTTGTATTCTCAGACTCTATCATACTGCCTTGCATATAGTAGGTGCTTAATAAGATCTTAGTGAATTGGATTACATTGCAAGATTTGAAACCTAAAGCAACTGGTGCTACTGGTTCTATGAAGCCTTTTAGTCTCTTTTTTATTATTCTTGACAGAGCTGATTCATCTATTTCAATCAGGTCTGCAGCCAGAAAGGAGTCATGCTTTGCCTAGAAATGAAAGTGAGAAAAAAATGTAATCCACCCTGAGTTCCTTTAAAAACCAAAACCAAGTGAGTACAGAGTACTCTAGTAGGTTACAAAGTACACAGGCTTGCACATAGAAGATTTCTATTCATCCACAAAATATGTATAGATAACAATGGTTCAAGCATCTCACAGATCAAATCTGAACTTAACAGAATGCATCCTCTTGTTTAGAAGCTTGTCATAAGCTTTGTCTCCTGGCCTTAGAGCAGAAAACATGAAGTCCAATCTAGAAACTAGCTAGCAAATATCAGTTTGTTATTGAAAGGGATATGTTTGAAATAAATCCGGTATTACCTTTGTTCATACGTTCACATCTTCTAGGCTAATATCTTGGCTTTTTCTTAGTCTTTCAATCTAAGCGTTCATAAAAAAATCTCATATTGTGGCTCGAATTTGGTCTCATAATAAAAACTATCTGGCCTGAGGTATAAAAGAAATCATACTGGGCTTAAGAAAAGGCACATACTAGGTCTTATCAATATCAGGCAACAAGCTTTAAGAAAATCATGTAGGGCACTCAAAATAAATTTAATGTTCTTTCTATATCCTAATTTTTGTCAGAGGTGTCCATGATTGGGGGATGATTCTAAATACACTTGCTACATTCAGTCACAGGTTTTTTTAAGGTTATCCATAGAGGGCAATAAAATAATATGCAACATTTAGACACCACTTTAAGGTTTAAAAAGAGCTTTAAATGCATTATCTCATTAGTCCATCACAACAAAGATTTGAGATGTGTACCCAAATCTTTGGTAATTTGGAGCAAGTAGGACAGGCAAGCCCCCATAATAAATATTTTCAGGAACAACTGAACAGTGTTAGGCTCATATGTGGTTGTTTTTCAGTTGTGACCCCATTTGGGGTTTTCTTAGCAAAAGTATTAGTTTGCCATTTCCTTATCATCTTGCAAAAGAGGAAACTAAGGCAAACAGGGTTATGTGACTTGCCCAGGATCACACAGCTAATAAGTATCTGAGAACAGATTTGAACTCAGAAAAATGAGTCTTCCTGACTACAGCTTCAGCACTCTATCCACTGTGCCACCTAACTCCTCTTCTAGGCTCATATATCTCTCTTTGTAAAAAAATAGTTTCTTTAGTAGTTCAGCCTTCCTGGCCTATGAGTAGTTGGGGAGCCAGCCCAGGGAACACTTGAGTTTAAGTACCAGGTATTTAATATAAAATTGTGTTTCTATAGCCATCAATTCTATTTAGGAAGAGCTGCCCCAGTAGATTAATTTACATGCCATTTACATTTGCATGGTAACATCTGTCAATCAACTATAGCTACATTATTCAGTGGATCACATGCAGGGGAGCTAGACCAGGAAAGAAATGATCAAATTGGTTTGGTTCACAGAAAAAGATCAGAGATAGTGTCTCAAAGGGCATGGAGTCCATTCCCCTCATTTTACATATGAGGGAAATCGAGACCTAGACCCACCTATGGTCACACAGCTACCAAGTGTCTGAGGCAGATTTGAATCTTCCTTACAAGAAGAAGACCATCACTCTATCATAATAGTAAAATAATGTTTTAATTGTAAAAATAATGGCATCTATACAGTGCATTAATGTTCGATTTTAATGACACTAGTAAATTATTATTTTTTTCACTTTTCCACCTGTGTTGTGCTATGTCAAAGACACCGTCTTGATTCTTGAGAAGAACAGCAGGAGAAAAGAATGATGAGGGAAAGGAATGATTGGCAAAGGTTACTATGAATGCAGCCAGAGCAAATTTGGCTGGCCATGTGGAATTTCTGCTGGACGACTGATTTTTGAAACCTATCTGTAGTCTGAGAGAGAAAACAGGTGCAGTGTGCAATGTACCAGAAGGATCATTTGTTACAATATGTACTGATATTAAACTCAGAAATCTCAACTCCTTTCCAAATTCACATTGAGAAAATGAATGTGATTTTACATTATGACATTAGGAAAATCATTTTTTTACCTGTTGAAACAAAGATATTCAAAGCTTCAAATGAGACCAAACCTCTATTTCATGGTTAGGCACTTTGGAAGTATATTAAAGCCAGTTTCGTATGCTAAATATAAACTTCTATTCATCAGGCATATGGATTTGGTGAACTTTTGTCCCATGGAAAGGTGCTCCACTACTCTCACATTAAATTACATTTTGAATTCCATCCTTTACACAGCAATACTTCATTTTGCAAAATAATTTAATCACAGCACTAGGACACACATGAAAATTTTTTTAATGCATAATAAATACCCAGATAAGCTTTAGCTATGTATGACATTTCCAGTAAACTAAAAAAAGTGTATCAACTAAAATAATAAGAGAAAATTTCATTGAATATTTTGATCAGGTTAAAGGTGGTTTGTTGCCTTTATTTATTTCTTCCTAAAGATTCTCTTCTATATCCCATTAAATCGATTCTAAAGATATTTCCCAAACTCATAGTAACTGCCCAGTGTAGGATGGGCATCAGGGAGGCAATTAGCAAATGATTTGGATCATTACTCCATAGTCTTTACTCAATAACACATATGAGGTCACATGATGCAACAACTTCTCAGTTTTTATATAGTATAAAGCAAAAATTCTTTCAGGGAAATGATAATAAAAATTGCCATGTTTCTGCCAGTTGGTACTGTATTATTCCCAAATGCCCTACAGACTTAGTCTTCTAAACTCCAGGATTTATCTATTGGTAATGCTGTGTTTTGGTGGCTTGAAGCTCTAATAAATGACACACAAGTATTTTTCCCAGGGAGAGCATGGAAAACATGACCACACTATCCAGATTATTTTGGGGCGAGAAATTATAAAGTTAGAGTATGTACTATACATGGGGAGATATAGTATATACATGTGTATATATATAATAATATTATTATTGTATTTTCCATGTAAATAATGATGATGGTGATATTTATATAGTGTTTTAAGGTTTACAAAGACCTTTACAAATATTATTTCTTTTATCCTTAAAACAACCCTGGAAGGTAGGTGCTATTATAATCCCCATTTTACAGTAAAGAAAACTGAGGCAAGAGAGAGATTATGTGACTTGTTTGGTATCATACAGTAAGTATCTGAGGTCTGATTTGAACTCTGGTCCTCCCAACTTCAGCTGCCCCTGGGTTAACTTACGTCCCTTCTTTATGCAATAATTTCCCTTTGAACAAGAATTCTTATAGCTGGTAGTTCAAATTTTGCTTTCACTCATTTCATCCCTGAATGGTGATCCATTTGGGGGTACAGTACCCAAAGCCCAATGGAACCATAGATAAAAGCTTGTTTTAGAGATGAAGAAAAGGAGGTTAGGAGGATTGCCCAAAATCACAGAAGAGGTAAACATCATAGGTGGAGATAAGAATAATTTCTCTGACCTCAGAGCCCATGCTCTTTCCGTTGATTCCAATGACAATTGTATGAGGTATTTGCAGGGAGTCTGAAAACATGCAGAAAGCTAGTGGGCTGATGGTAGTAGCCCCATTGCTTTACAATGTTTCAATCATTTATAGATGAACTAAATTCCCCTTCCCCTGACCACCTCTTGTATTATAAATAATTAAATTGGTAGCTTTCTTTGGCCTCTCAACCACTTTTTCAGTGTTTGTTTTTTAAATTAACTACAACTGTGTTTTCTAAACTAAATTTATATTATATAGTATTAATTAATATTATATATACCAGTAAAGAACTGACCAAATGGCACTAACACAAGCAGGAGAAAAGCTCCAAAAGCTGCCTCTAACACATGGTCTCAAGGAGAGTTAAGAGAGTTCAGAAGACCTGTGCTGTTGTAAGAGAGAGATCCAAGCCAAGGGTGCACCAAAGCACCAGCTGAGAGAGAGCCAAGAGAAAGGACCCTGGCGTGGCCAAGGGATTCATCCCCTTTTGATAGAGGTGGATCATTATACATTGATCAAAGATAATTGGTTAGCATCATTCAGTTCCATTGTTTGACATGACCATGACGAAGGTGGTCTAAATTAAAATGAACTCTACAGATGACATCAGGGAGAAGACCCCTGCCCAAGTTCACTAAAGCAAAGTCTATTATCTGGGTGTGGTTTCGTGTTATATAAATTATTGGGGACTAGGCTGGGTTTTCTAAAATAATACTAAATTATAATGGCTATTGCACCAGTTTGGACAGAAATATTTATTATTAATTAATATCACATATTATTAAAGTATTGACTGTGTATCTCCCCAACTTCCCCACTAGTCACAGGTTTACAGGCCTAAACAATTACATACCCAGCATATTGAGCCAAAAGGAGTGGGCATATGGAGAGTAAAAGAGAGTCCAAGGAAAAAGAGAGCAAGCCCCTCATGGTCCAGTCTTTTCCCTCACTTCAATAGAGATAGCTCCTTACACACTGATCAAAGCTAATTGGCTAGCATCATTCAATGCCATTGGTTGATGTGACTTCAGGGTGGTCCATATTAAAATTAGCTGTAATGTGATGACATCAGGGAGACCTCCTGAGGGGCAAAGGCAAATTCAGCTTAATCCCCTCAATTCACTGTCCTAGGATTAGACCTGAAGAGAATTAGGCCCTGGGTTAAACTGAAGTCTCTTGGATTGAAACTTCCAAAGTGTGTGGGGGGGTGGGGCGGGGCAGGCAGGGGAAGGCTAGAACTGGGTCCCTGGGTCACCCAAAGAAATCCATTATTAATAATTATTTTTCACAGTTTGATCCCATCAGTTCACTTAGCTAGACAAAAGAATTAATTTCCATTTCTTTTGTTTCCTTGGGTTTGCCCCAGGCAGTATCTGAACTTTCTGAAGTCAGGGTTGGGGGGTTAGAGGGTAGGGTGGAGAAAGGACTGAGACTGATATCTGGGTCTCCCCTAAAAATCCATGATTAATAATTATTTTCTAATGTCAGCGATTGATAAATCAACATTACCTTTTCTACCCTGACGGGCATGACAGTATAATACTCTGAAGTCCCATTTAGAAAACCAAGGTTCTTTCCTTTCCCTAAGCACCACACCAAGTTCTGCTCCATCATATCCATCCATATCAACCTCATTTCTTCTCATTTCTTTCCTTATCATCCCATTGTGTTTTCTGGAATCCCTGTTCTATTACTGACCAACTGTACTTCAATATTAAATCTGAACCCTTTCCATAGAAATTAAATAGTTATATATTTTGTATTTACCTATATGTGTACATGTTATTACCTCCAATAGAACATAAATACTACTCGATTCTTCATAGTGATTTTGTTTCAATGAATTTTAAAAACAGGAACAAAAATAACAACTCCTATATGCCTCCGTGATACATGCTGCTTGTGATTGCTACATAAGACAGCATAATGCTATAGAGCCTCTTTATTAATAATCATTGGGAATTGTTTCACAGTTATAGAGGACAGGACTCTGACCCACAATGTGTAATACCAATTAGTAACAGTGGGAAATGTAGACCATTGCTAAAGGGAGAATAAACCCTTAGCTATTAAAATTCAGTGTGTACCACAGACAGCAAATTTCTGGGGAGCATATCTAATGTGAGCAGTGATATATAGTAGTCTTAATAGGAAAAGAAAAATCTATCTCCACACTTCAAACAATCTTAGATAGCTCCACAGATAATAAGAGCTACTTACATGGTGATTTAAAGTTTGCAAAGCACTTTACATATATTATCTTCCTTGATCTTTACAACAACCCAGTGAAATAAGTACTACAGGTGTTATCATGTCCCTTTTATAGATGGAGAAAATAGAGTTCATAGAAACTGAGAGACTTGCCCCAGGTCACAAAGAGGTAGTATTCAAACACAGGATTCAAACTCTGATCTTCTTGACTCTAACACCAATTTTTTTTTCTACTCTACTACACAGAGATTTACACTCTACTCAGAGAACCAACTGGAATCAAAAATAAATTAGAATGATGGACACATTGGTCTTTCTTTGCTTAACAAACTAATTTTGGCCTCTGATTGCAGAGATCATGATATTTGTTTATCTTTAAGACATTACATTATAAATTCTGTCCTAATAGACTCAGGAGGCTTTATCTCAAAAACATTTTCATGAAGAGACTTTGTGTAGGCTAAAGAAAATTCCTCTTGTCATGCATTCATTGTTCTTATAGAGTGAACAGACCTGGGAAGACAAATAGATTAAATTATACATTTTCAAATAAGTTCAATGTAGAATAGAACAAAACCCTTAAGACACAATACCTCGATATGAAAATTTAATTAAAAGCAAAATGTATTGAAAAACAGAAATTCAAAGCAAACCCATATTTCAAAAAATTAATGTAGTTTTTTTTTAAGTAAGCATGTTGGCTACTGAAGCATAAACATACTTTAAATATGAATGCCAAAATGTAGGGCAAAAAGAGATTAACTGGACATTCAACATTTCTGTAACATTCTACCAAAATAGAACTGAATGAAAAAATAGTATTTATATTTAAGAACAGTACTAAATGCTTATTGGTTTATATTTTAGGTTTGTTTATCTGCTTTCTTCTTTCCCCTCACCCCATGAGAAGCAATAGTACATAGTAGATAGAGGGCTGTCTTCAAAGACAGAAGTCCTGGACTCAAGTAATCCTTGTGGCATATATTGGCTATGCAATCCAGGTCAAGTTATTTAAACTCCCCTTGTTCTAAGCAAATTTCTAAGACTATAAATGGCAAAGCAGATACCAACCTGCATTGACAGAGGGAGTTCCTGTGCAATAGTACTTTATATCAATGAAATCATAGATTTAGTTCAAGGCCTTGTCACCACTCCACCCTCTTTATTTTGTCATTTCAATACATTGCTTTTAGGACACCATAATTTTCTCAGTAAAAATAGGGCCTCAGATAGCTCTGCCTGTGACAAATGTCTGTAATCTAAACTTCATCTCATACCTTTGTGAGAGAATGTATTATTTTACTACTATATTAATAACCGATTTTCAAACTAGGATCCAGGCCTTTTTTTCCTTTTATTTCCTCATTTGAGGTCCAGGTCCTGTAAAAAAAAAATCAATCTCTGAAGGTTGATTGAGGAGATTGCCCTAAACCTTGGGGAACATACTCCTCGATGTTGGGCCAGACCCCACCCAACTAGTAGTCCTTGCTTCTGTTTAGAGTATAAACAGAATAGAGTTTGGGTAAATTCTTGCCCCAAGGAAAACAGTCCCTGTCCTTGGACCCCTCCACTGGAATGTAGGATGCCCCAGTTCATGAAGAAGAAAACCAATCAGAGTGGTGTGGATGGAGATGGATTCACTTGTTCAAATTGCTGGAGGTTGCTGAGTTTCATGATCAATCCACATTCTCACCAGGAGGAACTTAAGATTTCTAGCCTACCTCCTCATTATATGTCTACCAATAAGGGTGATTTTTAACTTGTCAGGGGCATCCCCTTTTCCAAAGTAGATCAAGGCTTTCAGTCTCTCCATTGTTTTGTCTTTGGTTTTCTGAGACAAACTACTGACCATCAATTTATTAATAGCTAGCCTACCTGATTTATTGATTGATTGATTATTAATTACCCAGGAACTCTGTCTCTTGGGTTTTTCATTTGTCACAGCTATCATGCTGGTGTCTCAACCAGTGGGTGATAGATAAGAAAAAGGTCTAGGTTTAAGGATAGAGATAAGGATAGTGATAGGAATTTTGACTTATGCTATCATTGGTATAGGGAACTTCCAGGAACAGAAACTCCTTCCACTAATGCATCTTGGCACCCACTCAGGTATCATGAAATTACCCTTAAAAATAAAATTTTAACAGGAAAAAAGAGAAATTATGCAGTATCACATGGGCAATATATATCAGAGGAAAGATTTTAATCTAATTCCTGAAGTTGGCTTTCAGGCTGGTTCTCTAATTACTGCAGGGTGTTGCCTTTCATTACTGGTAGAATATGGTACCCAAACCTCTTGCCTTAAACACTATATATAGATCAATGACACTCTACTTTAGGAACCTCTGATGAACAGGGATGACAAGACAACTCCATCTTAAATTCTGACCATGGACAAAGCAAATGAAGCTCACATACTAGAAGGATGATTGCACAGAAAGGAATAAGATCCTTAAAAAAAACTTCCTGAGGTAACATCATATAATCTTGGTTTAAAACCAGCTTGCTGGTTTTTAACACGAGTTCTTTTGCTAAACACAAAAGTGTTAGGCAGATTGGAAACAGAATACTTCAGAAAACTGAACATGAAGATGATAATCAACAATGGGTAAAGCTCATATCTATCCTCAAGCATATGGGAAGTGCCTCTTATTTCATCATAGATGGAGGCACCATATGGATTAACCTTACCTACAGGATGATATTACTCCAGCCACATTGTGTTCTTCACTTTTGTGGGTACCAGAGATGATTGTCAGACCCCTGGAAGTGAGAAGGACCTGCCATTCTTGGCATTTAAATATCCTCTAAGCATAAGATCTAAAGTTACTGTTGATTGCTTTGAATTGTTAGGCATTGTTTCAGTAGAACATTATAACCACTAATGCAAATGGTGCGATGTAGAACCCCCAACTCAGACATACCTAAGGGAAATCCTGTAATTATAGAACACTAAATGGATTTTAACTGTGGTAGAAAGGAATATTTCCTTAGGAGACCCATTTGGAAACTTGTGATAATTAACTGATAGATACTGAAGGAAAAAAAAAAGCTCACCAGTGATTTCAAGGTAATTTCCCATTATTGTATTTTACAATTGTTCCCTACAGAACTGAAGTTTGGCTTAGGCATATAAACTTTACGGGATTATACTGAATCACAATCTGTTGGCTAATATATCTATGTTAGAATTTCACTACTTCATAGATCAAAGCATTGAGCAATAGTAAGCTATTTTAGTTGGAGCATTATGGATTGGGATAACTAAAACAATACTTCAAATACACCCAGGATCTAGTATTTCATCAATGTCAGTAGCCTTCCATTGATGCAGATTTTAATGTGGTTTAATGTGGCCTTATTACATCAGACAGCAGCATGAGCTGTGGTTGGAAGGGGAAAAAAATCACATAGCTAGGCTTCCAGTGAATAGTATCTCCATATTTAGCTAGGCTTGTCTTCTGAATACACAATCCATTGCCAGGCACACCCTTGAAGTCTTTCTCATGTACCTGCCTAAACCTACATTCCATTGGCATAACCTTAAAAATCTGTGGTCAACTCCACATTGGAATGAGACATCAGAAAATGACATATACAAAACTCGAACAACAATAAATAAAAATGAATTATTATTTATAATTATACAGAAAAAACAACACCATAGCTTCTTCCTCCTTATGTCAGTTAAAGTCTTAGGTCTAATTGAGAGACAGAAGTGGAGAGAGGAGGAAAAGAGAGGGGAGGGGAGGGAAGGGGCAGAATGAATGAATGCTGACAATACTTCTGAGAAGTATTTAGATTGTAATTTTTGGTCTTTCTCTAGGAATGTGGTAGGAAATGTTTGACAGCCATCTCTTGGGGAAAGTTGTTAGCAGACACATGTTTAAGTTGAATTTGAATTTTTAACACTTTCTTAAGTCTAGACAATGATAAAATAATAGATAAATCTCTGGTTTATAACTTACAGATTTCTGAGGTGTAAATGGTCCCACTGAAAATTTAACAGTGCTAAGAGCCAATTAGATTTGGCTCTAGCACACCCCTGAATTTTCTCCCACAAATCATTGCACTTTATCATCATCATAGAATTATCAACAGAGCCTTGGAAATTATAGCTTTTTCAGAATGAACTAAATTATTAGATAGAATTTTTATTTTCAAAATTTCTATAATTCTCAGAACTGTATTGCCACTATGGAGGCAGATGAAGCCTTATTCTCAAAATCTAAGGAGAACATCCCATAGCTTACATTAACTGTGATGTTTTACATTTACAATCTAAAACATTTCTACCATGTCTCTTATCTGCTAATTATTCCTCAGAAAAGAAAAGGGTATTACCTATGAATATTGATGCAGCTTTATTTTATTAATCTAGGTAGAGGTCAGTTTTATACTCCTGCTTAGAGAAAGTACATTTTTTTTTTAACTCTTTAAGCTAGATATTGTAAACTCTTCTTACAGACATTGAAAATCTTTTATTGGAAAGACATCTCTTTCAAGAGTCAGCATGTTTTATGATAGTGGTTCCACCAGGGGGCATTCATTCATTGTTGGATTCATTTTAAGACTATAGCCTTCCTGGGAATCAAAAGTAACTCTTTTTCAGTTTCTACTTTCAAATTGCTGCATCCCTTTGGAAATAGTTGTTACTCAAACAAATACTTGAATTTAGAAGTTAATATTTTGACCACTGAAATAACAATTAGTAAAATATTTGTTTGTTGGAAGAAATTATGTATTATGAAATTCAATGCAGAAATGTATACCCATACATACATATTTAAAATATTATGATGAAATCTGTAAGAAAAATTCCTCAATACATTTTTTAACTTTGTTAGTACCTCATTAAAACTATCATCCCTATTCAGCTATTCAATTTCTTTTAAATCTCAAAGTCTGAGGAAATTAGAGAGTTTATTGTTAAGCTTATCATCAGAGGAGCTTAAGAGCTCATAACTGAATTTTCCAAGCATTAAGACTCTCAATTAAACACAAAATATCTCTAGGGTTCAGGGTTAGAGTAAGCAATTCAAAAATCTTTGCAAAAGTACTTAGAAGTTAAGGAAGAACAGCAAAAATTTAAAACATAGTTTATGTTCATTCATTCATTCAACATGCATTTATTAAGCAACTTGACATGTATGAGGTACTGGGCTAGGTGCTTGGGATGTAGAAAGGCAGAGACAAACAGCTCTTATGCTCAAGGAACATCTACTGGGGAAGAGGGAAATCATATGCAGATAAGTAAATACAAACTGTTTTAAAAAGCTCAAAAGAAATTCTTTCAGTTTTCTAGGTCTACAACCATGGTGAAGCTTTACCTTTGCTTTTCCACACTATGCATACTGTGCGTGAATCAAACTATATTTAACTAGATGACCAGAGTTCAAATCCAGCCTTAGATACTTAATAACTGTGACTTTGGGCAAGTAACTTAACCTTTGTTTCCCCAGCTATAAAATAGCTATAATAATAATAATATCATCTATCTGCTGAGGTTGTTGTGAGGATCAAATGAAAGGGTATTTGTAAAGTGATCAGCACACAGTAGTCACTTAGTAAATGCTTGTTCCCTTATTCCACCTACTTTCTTGCCCTACTGTTCCTTACCTGCATGCCTAGGTACAGCCTATCTCCCCTTGTTGAAATTCCAGTACCCTGTTTTCTCTTGAGAAAGGAATTTATAAGATTCTTGTAGTCAATTTGCCATAGCAGAGATCATATTTATGGTCATACAACTAATAAAATTATTTATTTTAAATCCCTTCTTCAAGTATAGGATAAAGTTTAAGAACTTCTGTGACATGGGCAGCCCCCAAAATAGGAAAAATACCTCTACAAACTTACTTCTTTGCAAATTACAGTCTTAAATTGCAGCACAGAGATAGTAAATTAGTTACCCGGGGTTACACAGCCAGTATGTGTCAGGCAGGCTTTGCATCCGGGTGTTCCTAGCTTTAAGGGCAGCTCTCTTAGTTAGTCTGATATAACTTACCTTTCAAGTGTGATGGTCTTTTCTTAATATCAAAAAATTTCAGGACCCCCTTCTTATATGATAATAGTTGTACTTTTAGCATCTTTTGACTAAGCAAATACATAATACCAAATGACTTCTATAAATTCAATAATACTTTAAAATTAATTTGTATTTTATTAATTATGCTTCATCTATATACATCTGCAGGAAAATACTATTTTTTGTTGTAGATAAAGATGAATGACATTGCTTGATGTCCATATGGTTAATAGGGTCCTTATCATTAACTCAATTAAATTGGAATTGGTCTTTAAGTACTAAAAGAATGGCCGCTGATATTGCAGAGGGCATTCTCAGTCACATGTTGCTGTTGTTCAGTCATTTCAGTCATGTCTGACTCTTTGTAACTCCATTAGGGGTTTTCTTGGCAAAGATACTCAAGTGGTTTGCCATTTCTTTCTCCAGCTCATTGAACAGAAGAGGCAAGTGAGGCAAACAGTCTAAGTGACTTGCCCAGGAACACTCAGCTAATGTGTCTGAATCTGAATTTGAAGTCAGGAAAAGGAGTCTTCCTGACTCTAGACCCAGCACACTATCCTATATACCACCTAGCTTCCCACAGTCACTCACCAGTTAGAATAAATAAATTTAAATAAAATTAAATCTTAAATTTTGTGATTTGGTGAAAGTTTAGCTCATGTCTATTTTTTCGCAAAAATTTATAAAGCCTTTATCTCCTATATATCTAATAGTGAAATCAGTTTTTCTCATAATTTTTTTCTTATTTGCTTAATACCATCAATGTGACAAATGCAGTATAAGATAGATGTCTTTATGGCTTATTTTCCTTTTTAAAGCAGTTACAGTGTTAGAAAAAGTACCAGTACATTTGAGCATATTAACCTTATTTTGTAGCCTCCCTTAGGAACTTATTTCAGTGTTCAATAACTCTCAGTGTCAGGAAATATTTTCCTCCTACATCACACTCAAATCTTCCATTGTGCACCTCAACTTGTTTTCCTCTTCAATCTGTCCTCTGCTCACACAGAGTCACCACTCCAGGTATGCAGCCTGTGTGTATTTGAAGAACATTATTAACTTGCCCTTAGGGTCATAAGATCATGGTTTCAGAGCTAGATGAGAGCTTTTAGGTTATCTACTACAATCCCTTCTTACAGGTCTACAGCTGGAAATCCTCAAAGGCCATCTAATGCCACACCCTCCTTTTTACAAAGGAGGAAACTCAGACCCAGGGAGATTAAATGACTTGTCCCAGGTCACACAGATGATAAGCAGCAAAGCCAAGGAGTAAATCAAGGTCTTCTGACTCACAGCTGTTTCCACTATGTAATTCTTTTCCAGACTGAATGATCCCAATTCCCTTAATCTCACCTCAATTTTAGTGTCACTATCACTATCCTCACCTCTTACTCTCCCCACCCCTACCCCTCACCCTCACAAAAAATAAGCTTTCCTATAGCAAAAGAAGCTCTTGTTTTCAGTTGTGTTTGACTCTTCAGACCCCACTTGGGTTTTTCTTGGCAAAAATACTGGAGTGGCTTACTTTCCTTCTCCAGTTCATTTTACAGATGAGGAAATAGAGGCAAACAGGGCCAAATGACTTGCCCAGGGTCATATAGCTGGTCAGTGTCTGAGGCAAAATTTGAACTCAGGTCTTTCTGCCTTCAGGCCCTGTGCTATATCCAACTCCTCTCAGGTTTCTCCAATTCCTTTCATCATTTCTTACAAGGTTATATAATATTAGATTCATATACTATGTTTTGTGCAGCTATTACCCAATGGATGACCCTCATTTTGTTTCTTTGCTAAAACCAAATAATATTACTTTTCATTTCTTTCTTTGTTCTCTTGAGATCCTTGCAAGGCTTCTTAAATCATCGTCCATAAACTTAATAACTATTTCAACATTTCATTTCCTTTGTAATCCTATACATTTTATATATATTTGCACACACACATATATCAGTGTGTGTTTATGTATGTATATATATGTATGTATGCATGTATGTCACCCTGAGAAGGAGCCTATAGCCTTCATCGAACTGTCAAAGGAGTCCATGGCACAAGGAAGTTTAAGAAATATTGATGGGTCAAAGAATATACACAATTTAGTTACTTGAAGATTTACTTTCAAATTCTTTTTTTTCAAGGCAATGAGGGTTAAGTGACTTACCCAGAGTCACACAGCTAGTAAGTGTCAAGTGTCTGAGGCTGGGTTTGAACTCAAGTCCTTCTAAATCCAGGGCCAGTCCTTTATCCACTGCACCACCTAGCTGCCCCCAGTTTCAAAGTCTTTTCCAGAATAGTTGGACCATATCAATTGTGATAAAATAATGGGATTTAGCAGATACTCAAAGACCCACCTGGAGATTAATCTAAACTGATTGTATCAAGTGAGAGTGATTGACTGCTGATTAGTCTACTTCAAAGTTAACTAGATCATGATCACATCTGGCTAGCCCTTAAGAAGGTATTGTTCTCAGAAGCTAGCCTGTGAACTCAACTTGAGAACTCCTTCAAAACCAATAGATTTGGATGACACTAACCAATCAGCTTGAAACAGTGTGTAAGGACTGCCTCTGTTCCAGACCTATAAAAAGCTTTCACAATCAGCTTGCTGGAGAATTTGTGATTGAAGAAGGCTTGTGGTAGAGGACTTGAGGAAGAATCAGACCACAATGGAACTCTAGGCTAGATAGGCCTTTTCTTAACTTTCTGAACTCCATGTGGTATGCTTTAATAAATGCTTAATGCCCAAAGACTGGTGCTAAAGCTTGTAATTTTGGTGACCACAAGAGTTTAAACATGGCACAATGCTCCAACAGTGTGGAGGTGTGCCTGTTCTCAAAACAGTCACTCTAACAACTGTCACTTTATTATGGTCACCTTTTCCATTCTGATGGATGGATGGAAACAACCTCAGATTTGTAGTAGTTTGAATTTATCTTATTAGTGCTTTGAATCAATTTTTCATGGGCATGTTATTTTTCTTATTTATTTATTTAGAATTTGCCCCAAGTTACATGTAAAAACAAATTTTCACATTGATTTTTTAAAACTTTGTGTTCCAAATTTTCTTCCTCCCTCCCTCCCCACCCTCCTTAAGAACTCAAGCAATTCAATATAAGTTATACATGTGCAGTCATGCAAAACTTAACAGACAAAAAAAAAAACTTTAGAAAGAGGAACTAATCAAAAATTATACTTCAATCTGTATTCAACTACCATCAGTTGTTTCTCTGTAGATGGACTGCATTTTTTATAAGTCCTTCTGATGGCGTCTTGTTCTTTATTTCTTACAGCACAATAGTGTTCCATCCTAATCTCTGCTTCAATTTTTTTTTTCAGTTACTATTGCTAACTGTATTTCACTCCATCCTATTCCCTGCCCTTGATATTTACTCTATTTTCTTTCTTCTTTCACCCTATCCCTCCTCAAAAGTATTTTGCTTCTGACTGCCCACTCCCCCAATCTGCCCACCCTTCCTTCACCCCTCCCCCCTTAACCCATTTCCTTCCCAGTTTCCCACAGGACAAGATATATTTCTATACCCAATTGAGTATGTATATAACATATGCTTTGGACCAATTCTACTGAGAGTAAGGCTCACTCACTCCCCCATACCTCCCCTATCTTCCTCTCCACACCATAAGTTTTTTCTTGCTTCTTTTATGTGAGATATTTTACCCCATTCCACCTTTCCCTTTCCTTTTCTCCCAGTGCATTCCTCTCACCCCTTAATTTAATTTAATTTTTTAAGATGTCATCATGGGGCGGTTAGGTGGCACAGCAGACAAACCACCATCCCAGGATCCAGGAGGACCCAAGCCCAAATCTGGCTTCAGACACCTGACACTCACCAGCTGCATGGCCCTGGGCAAGCCACCCAAACCTGACAATCCCACATGCAAAAATAATAATAATAATAATAATAATAATAATAATAATAATGAGAAGAAGAAGAAATGCTTTAAAGATATCATCCCTTCATATTCAACTCACACCTGTGCCCTCTGTTTACATATATTCCATTCCGCTTCGCTATTAATGAGAAAATTCTTAAGAGTTAGAAGTATCATCTTCCCATGTAGGAATATAAACAATTTAACCTTTTAATATCCCTCATGGGGAGCTCTGGGGCAGAGCCAAGATGGAGGAGAGAAGCCAGGAAGTTGCCTGAGCTTTCCCATGTTTCCCTCAAAAACAGCATTAAATCAAGCCTCTAAACAGATTCTGGAGCTACAGAACCTACAAAACAGAGAGACACAATCCTACTACTTGAGATAATTTAGAAGATTTCAGGAAAGATCTGTCTCACCTGGGTGAAAGGGGAGGGCATCTCAGCACTGCTCTGCTCAGCTGGAAGCTCAGCTCAGCACAGATTAGCTCAGTGGGCAGCTTGGCTCAGCACAGGTAAGTTCTGTGGGCAGCTCAATACTGCTGCAACTCAACACAGCTGAGAGTGGGGCAGCTGAGAGCAGTAAGAATCTTGCAACTGTGCCACAGAAGCAGACTTCAACTTTATAATTTTAAAAATAAGCTACAATAGGGGCAGCTAGGTGGCTCAGTAGATAGAACACTGGCCCACCCTGGAATCAGGAGGACCTGAGTTCAAATCCAGCCTCAGACACTTAACACTTATTAGCTGTTTGACCCTGTGTAAGTCACTTAACCCCAATTGCCTCACCAAAAACAAAAATTAAGCTACAATATGAACAAGAAACAAAAACAGGACCCTTACCATTGATAGCTTCTATGGTGAAAAGGAAGACCAAAACTCAAACTCAGATGAGTTTCTCAAAATGCCTACAAGTGAAGACTCAAGTGGGAAGATGATCTTGTCTCAAAATCAAAAAGCCTCCTTTGAAGAGCTCAAAAAGGCTTTTAAAAACCAAATGAGAGAGGTAGAAGAAAAATGGAAAAAAGAAATGAGAGAAACAATAGTTACACTGCAAAAAGAATCACAAAAATTGACTGAGGAAAACAATTCCTTAAAAAATACAATTGGCCAAATGAGAGGGGAAAAATGGCCAAATGGGAGAAAAAATTGGCCAAATGCAAAAAGAGGTGCAAAAGTTTACTGAGGAAAATAATGCCTTAAAAATTAAAATTGGGCAGATGGAAGCTAATGACTCCATGAGACACCAAGAATCTGTCAAGCAGAATCAAAAAACTGAAAAAAATAGAAGAAAATGTGAAATACCTCATTGGAAAGACAACTGACCTGGCAAATAGATCCAGGAGAGATAATCTGAGAATTATTAGACTACCTGAAAACCATGATCAAGAAAGGAGTCTAGACACGATATTCCAGGAAATTATCAGGAGAACTGCCCTGAAATTGTAGAATCAGAGGATAAAATCATCATTGAAAGAATCCACCAATCACCTCCTGAAAGAGACCCTAAAAGAACACTTCAAGAAATATTGTAGCCAAACTCCAGAATTATCAGATGAAGGAGAAAATACTCCAAGCAGCCAGAAAGAAGCCATTTAAATATCATGGAGCCACTGTCAGGATTGCACAGGACCTGGCAGCTTCAACATTAAAGGATCGAAGGGCTTGGAATATAATATACAGGAAGGCAAAGGAGCTTGGATTACAACCCATGATAAACTACCCAGCAAAACTGATCATTCTCTTTCAGAGGAAAAGATGTACATTCAATGACTTAGGGGACTTCCAAGGCTTCCTGAGAAAAAGACCAGAACTGAACAGAAAATTTGATCTCCAAATACAAGACTCTAGAGAAATATAAAAAGGTAAACAAGGGGGAGAAAAGGGTTGTTCAATGATGTTAAAATGCTTGCATCCCTATGAGGGAGGATAATACTTTTAACTCTTGGGATCTTTATCTCTCTTAAGATATTGTTATTAAATTGACTTTAATGTGATGATATAAAGAAACTTAAGGGGCATAATAAAAGGAGACCAGGCAGAGGAGAAGAAGGGAGAGATGGAATGGAATTAATTACATCATATGAAGAGGCACAACAAGAACCCATTACAATAGAGGGAAAGAAGGGAGGAGTAAGCACTGTTTCAACCTTACTCCCATCAGATTTGGTTCAGGGAGGGAATACAATCCACTCCCATTTGTGTAAAGGAACTTAGCTTACTCTTTAAGGAAACAAAAGGGGGAGGGGAAAACATGGTATTGATAGAAGGGAGGGCAGAGGCAAGGGAAAAAGGGGCAAGAAAAAGAAGGGCAGCTGATAAAAGGAAGGGCAGCTTGAGGGAGGCAGTGGCCAGAAGCAAAACACTGGTCAGGAGGAATAGGGTGAATGAAGGGAAAAAGTACAAACAAGGGGGAAAAGAGGATGAAGGGCAAGAAACAGTTAATAATCTTAACTGTGAATGTGAATGGGATGAACTCTGACATAAAATGGAAGCGAATAGCAGAGTGGTTTAAAATCAGAATCCTACAATACATTGTTTACAAGGAACACATTTGAAGCAGATACAAACAAAGCAAAGGTAAAAGGTTGGAGTAAAATATATTATGCTTCAGCTGAAGTAAAAAAAGCAGGGGTAGCAATTCTTATCTCTGACAAAGCAAAACCAAAAGTAAATCTAATTAAAAGAGATAAGGAAGGAAACTACATCTTGATAAAAGGTATGAGAGATAATGAAGTAATATCAATACTAAACATGTATGCACCAAGTGGTATAGCATCCTCATTCTTAGGGGAGAAGTTAAATGAGTTACAAGAGGTAAAAGACAGCAAAACTATACTAGTGGAGGATCTGAACCTTCCCCTCTCAGAATTAGATAAATCTAACCATAAAATAAATAAGAAAGAAGTTAAAGAATTGAATAGAATATTAGAAAAATTAAATATGATAGATGGTAGAACTGTGAACTAGTCTACCTCTTCTGGAAAGAAATCTGAAGCTTTGCCTCAAAAGCTATTAAACTTTGCATACCCTTTGACCCAGAAATTCTTCTACTAGGTCTATATTTTTAAAACATCAAAGAAAAGTAGAAAGGACTCATGTGTACAAGAATATGTATAACAACTCTTTTTTATAGTGGCAAAGAATTGGAAATTAGCTGAACAAGTTATAGTCATGAATGTGATGGAACAGTATTATGTTACAAGAATTGATGAAAGAGATAGTTTCAGAATAGCCTAGGAAGACTTGCATGTACTGAAGCAAGGTGAATTATGGTCTATGGCAGTTGGTAGCGGGGTGCAGACATTGACAAAGAAAAAATATTGATGAAGATATTGGAGGTTAATGACCCCTGGTTAACAGAGCAATGAGATGGGTTAGTAGAAAAACTTAGATGTCCCAAAAATGTTTAATTAAAGTTCTAAAAATTAACCAGAGGGAATGAGCATAAATAAAATAAAAAAAGAAGTGGACATCCAATCCAGAGTTTCAATAGAGACTGTCACGTATGTGCAGATATTCTGAGCTACAAACAAGACTTAAGAGTTAAAGTCCACAATGCCAACATAGCCTATGTCAGAGGCACTTTAGAATAGAGGGGCAAATAGCATCATCTTACCCTGTCA
This sequence comes from Dromiciops gliroides, assembly GCF_019393635.1. NCBI lineage: Eukaryota > Metazoa > Chordata > Mammalia > Microbiotheria > Microbiotheriidae > Dromiciops > Dromiciops gliroides. The sequence goes on from NC_057861.1 coordinate 555,215,046, forward strand.
GGGTAACAGAAATGGATGGAACCTGATTAGGAAATGCAAGGAGAAGGCAACAAAGAAGGGGCCAATGTAAAAATTTGAGTTGATCCATTAGAACACTGAGCCAGAAGCCAGGTACTACTTCAGAAGTTGAGACCTGGTCTTAGCCACCATAATCAGAAGAACAGAGAAAATAGCTTCCAGAATTCAGAAGGAACAAAACCAAATAGACCCAAACCATCCCATTTGAAAGGCCAAGGGGAGGTTTGGCCCAACACAAAGTCCCAATTCAGAATTTGAGGTTGTAAATATGAGCAAAAAGAAGAAAACACTGAAAATAACAAAGAAACACTATTAGTTGAGAGAAGTCTAAGACAAATCTAAGGGAAAATAAAAGTATGTAACTGCACAGAAACCTAGAAATGTAACTGGAAGAAACTAAGCAAATCATTAAAAAATGAAAGAAGAGCTCTGTAGGTAGTGGACATGTTGAAAAATAATGGAACAATCAAAACTCAGTATGTCCTTGAGACAATAAAAATATTTGAATAATGTCAAACAAATAAAGAAATAGAAAATGTAAAATATTTACTATTATAAACAACTGACTGGGAATACAAGTCAAGGGCTTGTATTGTACAAGGCTCCCTGAAAACCATGACCAAACAACCCTGAACTTTATATGAAAAGCAACTACAAAAGAAACCTTTCTACATCTGTTAGAAATAGATAACAAACAATATGTACAATGACTAAAGATACGTAAATGAAAAAAAGGCAACATTTTTTTGAAAAAAGAATGTTATAAAATTATAAAGAAGAAATATGGCTCAAAAGAAAAGATATGTGACCACATATCACCTCTCTGCAAAGGTTAGAAGTCTTTGGGTATGTAGCCAAAGCAGTTCTTAGAGAAAAATTTATATCTCTAAGCATTGTCCTTAATGATAGAGACAGAGACAAAGAGACTAAAATGAGCAAATATAATAAATAGAGAGAATAAAATTGCCCCCCCAAAAGAATATACAAGATATGAAGAAAAATCATGAAATTACTAAAAATTGTTTTGCCTACTTATATTCCAAAATGATCACTTGAATTAAGTGTTGTACATTTAGAAAAAAATACTCAGAATAAGAATGAGATAACTTAACAGAATAATAATTTAACAGAATAAGAATGAGATAACTTAAATATAAGAAAAAGAAATTAAATAAACTGTAAATGAACTCCATAGGAAAGATTCCCCAGAATTGATGGATTTACATGTTAATATTATCAAACATTAAAAGAACAATTCATTCCCAATTTTCAAGAAGAAGAAAAGAGAGACTATCAAATTATATCTATGAGATAAATATATCAAATTAAAACAACTCTGCAGTATCACCTCACACCATTCAGATTACAAGATAAAGAAGGAAAATTAAAAATGCTGGAGAGGCTAGGGGAAATCAGATACACCAATGTATTGTTGGTAGGGATGTGACCATATTCTAACTATTCCGGAAAGCATTTCAATCCTATGCCCCAACACTATTAAAAAGTGGATATCCTTTGACCTAGCAATTCCCAGCAGAGATAGGATTCCTGGTTTAGGGCTAGGTGGGCCTATTGATCATTAGGAATGTGGGGACAAACTTTATGTTGCTGAACACTCTTTGCCCCCAAATTTATGCCCCTAGTTTCCCAAAGCTGTAATTCTGTATTTTTTTCTTCCCATTGTGAGAAATTATTATTTGTAACCAATATCTTGGGGAGATTCAGTACTCCCCACTTCTTTAAAAGTCCTGACTCCACCCCCTACCCCTACTTCAAAGTCCTTATTGATGAGATTAAATTGACTCTCCTCAATCTTGATCAGGCCCATCCAACCTTGCAATTAATTTAATCTAGGGTGGAAAAGCTCATTATATTCTACTCAAGCTTGAGTGGACACAGATCTCTTTGTCTAGATAGGAAGGCCTCTCCTTCTAAGGAGGGTTTATTCAGACTACCCATTGAAAAAGGTATGCATTCTTTGAACTGACAGCCCAAGGCTGGGGCTAATATAACCTACCTCTGAATTAAGTTAACCAATCAAATTTGATTGTTGTTAACCTATTAGATTTGACTGATGTTTGATGAACCACCTACTGTTTCAAGGGTATATAAGCTGTGAATTCTGCTGCCATGATTATCTTTGGTTAGAGAGAGAATACCAATGACCATCCTTTTATTAATAACCTGATGACCTTATTAATAACATGCTTAAATTACCCAGAAAGTAAGTTTCTCATAATTTTAATTATCACACCACAGACTCCTGAAGAGCCTGAAGTCTCTTCCTCTAGGCAAGGGGAAAGTCTGTTTGACTTTTTCTGTTTTAAACATTTATTTTTCTTTATAGTTTTAGCCACAGGCATCTGTTAGCATCAATTTGAGAAGAGACAATTGAAGGGGAGCTTCCCAGGAGGAATAGAGAAAACTTTAGATCTTAAGTGTTCGCCAAAGCCCCTTTCCTTAGTGGGGGCTCAGAGCTAAAAATTTGAGAAGTAAAGGTTCTTTTTGTTACAACTTCCCAGATCAGAGAGAAGATGCTTATGTCAGGAAATGTATCTAGGCAATGAGTAGAAAAACAACTCTGCTCACCAGCCACTTCATCCCACCACTACTTCATATACTTTGCATATACTTAGGTATCTACAAGCTGATGAACTACAAATTTGATGGTTGTAACTGTTTCATTCTTTGTTTTTGTAGTCCTACTGCCTAATAAGTTTATGGTAAGTATTTCACAAATGTTTGATTGGTTAGTTGATCACTAAATGTTGGACCAATTAAAAAAAATTAAGACATTGTCCCTACTCATATTGAGCTTATAATTTAGTAGGTAAGAGGGATATGGATGGGGGATCAGTTTACACAATTGTGAAGTAACTGATGAATGGTACTTAAAATCATTTAGAAAACCAAAATTAACATACTATTTGGGATTAGAGATTCATTTTCTTATTCTTCATCTAAATATAGTTAGTCAATTAAAACAGTCCATAAAACAATTTACTCTTTTATTAAGGAACATTTGCTAAATTTAGATATAGAAAAACTTTTCAAAAGAATCTAGACCTTTCTCCTTTGGAAATAGTTTTTGTTGTCTTTCCATTTGCTTAGAAAGGTATCAGGAGCATGTGTACATTTCTACTAAAGAATGAACAAATCTTTTTTTTTTTTTTAAATCATGTGAAGAGTATAACCCTTCCATGAACTGCTTATACAGATACTCAGAATGGGGCTTTACTTAACTATACACACCACCTGCCAAGAACAGCTTCAAGCATCTCTCAGAAGCTTTCATAAGGGTAATGTGCGTCCCTTGCTGGCATTCTTTGTACACTCAAAATAGTTAAAGGTTTTATCCCCATCAGTAAAAGGAACATAATCCTAACCACAGGGACCTGCTGAGTCTTTGAAAAGCACCCTTGAAGCCTTCAGATTACATGGCTAAGTGTGTGTATATACAATTTGTTAAAGTTAATTTTGAAAGCTTAACTAGAACCAAATTCTCCATTTTCTCCTATATTGTTACATGCCTATTAGATATGAATCATTTTAGAGATCATAGAGAACATGTGAAAGACAGCATGGAGTAGTGGATAGAGAGCTGATTTAAGGGCAATTAAGACTTGGGTTCAAGTTGGACACACACTGCTATACCCTGAATAAGTCAGCTAACCTCTTGGTGCTATAAGTAATTCTCAGTAACTATAAGTTACAGAAAAATAACCACTTTGTTTTTTTAAATCAATTAATTAATTTTAATTTTTCTCAGTGACATGTAAAGATATTTTTTGAGTTCCAAATTTTTCTCTCATCCTGCCTTCCCTCCCCTCTCCCAAAGCCAGTAAGCAATTTTATATAGATTATACATTACAATCATGTTAAACATATTTCCACATTAATCAGAACAAAAAGAAAAAATGTAAGAAAAAATAAACAAAAACAACAACAGAAAAGCAACAAAAAAAGTGAAAATAGTATGCTTCTGGCTGCATTCAGGCTCCATAGTTCTTTTTCTGAATGTGGAGAATATTTTCCACCGTAAGTCTTTTAGCATTGTCTTGGATCATTGCATTGCTGAGAAGAGCCATGTCCATCACAGCTGATCATAAGAAAATGTTGTTGATGTTGTGTACAATGTTCTCTTGGTTCTGCTCATTTCACTCAGCATCAATTAATGTAAGTCTTTCCAGGTTTTGCTGAAATTCATCTGCTTATCATTTCACAGCGCAATAATATTCCATTACATTCATATACCACAACTTGTCCAGTCATTTCCCAATTGATGGGCATCCCATCAATTTCCAATTCTTTGCTACAACAAAAAGAGAAGCTATAAAAATTTTTGTACATGTGGGTCCCTTTCTCTTTTCCATGATCTCTTTGGGATGTAGACCTAGTAGTGGTATGGCATGGTTCTAAACTGCTCTCTAGAATTGCTAGATCAGTTCACAGCTCCACCAACAGTGCTTTAGTATTCCAATTTTCCCACATCTTCTCCAACATTTATCATTCTCCTTTTTTGTCACATTAGTCAATTGGAAAGCTGTGAGGTGGTACCTCAGAATAGTTTTAATTTGCATTTCTCTAATCGGTAGTGACTGAGAACATTTTTCCATATTGCTGTAGTTTAAATTTTGTCATCTGAAAGCTGCCTATTCATATCTTTTGACCATTTTTCAATTGAGGGATGACTTGTATTCTTATATATTTGATTCACTTCTCTATATATTTTTGATATGAAGGCTTTATCTGAAATACTCTCTGTAAAAATTGTTTCCCAGTTTTTTGCTTTCCTTCTAATCTTGTTTGTTTTGATAATCAATTTGTTTTGGTAAAGGGAGTTCTCTCATTCAAAATTTCCTGATATTATTGAAATAATAAGCTCAGTTCCAATAAAAGATATGATCTATATTAGAACTGTTGAAGGGTTTACCTGGAATCATCTGGCCCTATGTATTTTTCCCCTGACCCTTCTGTAAGTTACTTTCCCTACTACCTGCCCTCAAATGCTTTTTATTAAATATCTCAGCAGACAACAAAACAGCACTAATATCTCCAGCATGCTATTAATATATACGTTAGTTAGAAGCAGATAAAAATCCAGGAATAAGGATGGAAATGAGAATTTATTGAGCAAATACTATATACACTAGGCATTATAAGTGTTTTACAAATGTACTCTTACTTGAGTCTAACAATAGTCCTGGGAGATAGGTACTATTATTACCCCCATTTTACAGTTAAGGAAACTGAGGCACACAAAGGTTAAGTGACTTGCCCAGTATCACAAAACTAGTAAATATTGGGGCTGGATTTGAACTCAGATCTTCCTAGTTCTAGTTCCACTACTCTATCCACTGCATCACCTTGCTGCCTCCCCTAACCTATCATTGGCACATCAGTATTGATCCATTTGTTGGATTACCTAATTGAAGTTTTAGATGGTATTGATTATAGTTCTATTGAAAGCAATAATATAAATTTATAAAGTATTCTAATATTTACAAATAGTTTTTCTCCCAACATTAAGAAGTAGGTAATCCAAGAATTATATGCATTTTATAGTGGAAAATCTAAGGATCAGAGAACCAAATGATTTGCTCTAAATTATACAAACAGTAAATGCCAGAGCCATAATGTGGAGCCCAATGTTTATTCAATCTAATTTCTCTATCCCCAAATGATTATGAGGGAAATAAGGTTGTATCAAGTTCTGAGTGTCTTGGATATATACAAGATACTACAGTTTAGACCATGGGTCCAACAGCCTGGTGACCACCTGGAAGTATTGGGTCAGAAAGGGTAGGTTTAGACAAATGGTATACCTGGAACAAAGACCAAAATGGTCTGGATAATCAATGAACTGGACAGAGAAAAAGAGGATTTCCCTACTGAAAAAGGGGGGAGGAGGGCGCAGCTAGGTGGCACAGTGGATGAAGCACTGGCCTTGGATTCAGGAGGACCTGAGTTCAAATCTGACCATAGACACTTGACACTAGCTGTGTGACCCTGGGCAAGTCACTTAACCCTCATTGGCCCAGCAAGAGAAAGGGGGGATATGTCATAAAAGGAGAAGAGTCCAGGAAAACAACTAAAGTAAATATTTAACAATTTTATCCTGATTTGGCCTTAGTCTCAGCCCTGTAGCATCTGGTATTTGAAGAAGAAAAATTAAAAAAAGCAACTCCCAGAGTGCTCAGTTAGTTACTGGCAAAGAACACTGAAGATTTTGGAGGTTTGTTACATCAAGAATATCAGGGATTCAAAAAACCAGATTTTTCCAGATAGATCAGTTAGAATGGGATTATTAATTTTAAAAAAGTATTCTTTTCTTTACAAAAGCTTCAACATAGGGCTCCTTTAAATAGCAAAGTTCCCTAGTCAAAAAACATTTATTATGTTCCTGCTACATGACAGATACTCCACTAGGTGCTGAGAATCCAAAGAAAAGAAAAAAATAGTATCTATTTTAAAGGAGTTCATCATCCAGTGGGAGACAATGTGCAAACAACTATATGCAAACAAGATATATGCAGTTAGATTGGAGATAATCTCAAAAAGAGGGCACTAAGATTTAGAAGGACTAGAAAAGGCTTCTTACAGAGAGCAGGACTATAGTTGAGACTTGACAAAAGTCAAAAGATGCTGGTGGTGGAAATGGGGAGGAAGAGAATTCCAGAAATGGGTGACAGGCAGATAAAATGCCTGGAGTCAGGGATATTCAGTGTTTTATACAACAGACAGCATGAAGGCCAATGCCACTGGATTAAAGAAACCAAGTTATGATGGGTTTTGAAATCCAAAGAGAAGATTTTTGCATTTGATCCTGGCAGTAAAAGGGAGTCACTGAAATTTATTGAGTGTTTGAAGGGAGGAGGTCACATGGTCAGACCTGCAGTTTAGAAAGATCAATTTAACAACTGAGTGAAAGAACTGGAGTGGGGACAGTCTTAACTCAGGGAGGTCAATCGGCAGGCTATTGGAGTAGTGCAGGCAAATTTCATAATCGCATCTATTATATAAATCAAGATACTTCTGAATTAATAACATTTGAAAGACAGGTTGTGTTTGCAAGATTCCATAAGTGACTTTTTTCTTCAAGCAACAGCAACTTAATTTAAGATAGTATTGTCTCAATATTTCTTGGTTTTTTTTGTTTTTGTTTTGTTTTTTGTTTTGTTTTGTTTTTGCCCATCAATGAGGGTTAAGTGACTTGGCCAGGGTCATACAGCTAGTAAGTGTCAAGTGTCTGAGGCCAGATTTCAACTCAGGTCCTCCTGAATCTGAGGCTGGTGCTTTATCTACTGTGCCACCTAGCTGCCCCTGTCTCAATAATTCTTAAGATTAATACCATATTTACTAAGATGACAGGTATTTCATTAAAGGACTAGCTTATGGAAATAAATATTTTTGAAATGAAAATGTATTATTTTTATTATCAAACTTCATTCAAGAAAGTCAGGTATTTTGCATAAAGTTCTATCAGTTTCTTCTTTCACTTAAAAGATGTCCAATCCTACCCATATTTTAAGGAATAGTTACTATTCTCCAATGTACTAGATATATCTAACTATATGACCAGAGGAATCTGGGAAGCTCCTGCTTGTCTTTTGGGCAAGGTGTGGCTTCCCTATACAATACATAACTTCTTTTTCCTGGATCACTGTCTTGGCACTGACTCAAATTCATAGCCTCAAAGTCATGTCAATAGGAAGAATAAATGAGTTGATATCTTGGGAATGATTGAGAGCACAGTTTAGCAGATGACCCTTGGGTTTGATCATAAAATTATATGGGGTCAGAAGGAAAAAGAAACAGATGCTAAACACTCTAAAAGGGAAATAGATATCAAAGATAACAAGCTATCTATGGACCTGGAGAAAGAACGATACTCCCAGGAAGTCTCTACAATGAACCTGGTAGAGCTATTGGCTGATGTGAGATGGATACAGGTAAGCAGAGACTGAGCCTTAACCAAAGAAATAGGAAATGGATTCAGTTCTTCAAGAAGAGAAAGTGGAACAGGCTACAAAAGCCTCTCCTTATTTGGACATAGAGAGAATCCCATAGGCCATAGCATCTATGTGACTCCAAAGAAGAAGGATGATTGGCAGAACAGAGAACAATATAGATCGCTTAGACATAGTGAAAAAAAATCAGTCACTGAGTGCTTTTAAATTCATGTTAATTTTTTTAAAAGTGGATTTATTTTCTCTCTCCTTGGTTTGGACCAGTTATTCCACTGGACTTTGTTTATCTTTCTTTTCTTTTCTTTTTGATTCAGTTTTTCTTTTGTTTCTCAACTACATGTAAACCAAAATTTTTGACATTCCTCTTTTAAATTTTGAATTCCATATCCCCCTTTCCAGTTTCCATCTCCTTTCCCTTACTTGAGAAAGCAAGCATGTATAGATTATACATGTGCAGTCATTCAAAAGATTTCCATTTTAGCCATGTTGCAAAAGAAAATGTAGTTAAAAAACCACCAGGAATAACAAATAAAGTTTTAAAAAAGAATGTTTCAATCTGCATTCAGACTCCTCTGGAGGTGGATAGCATTTTTCATTGTAAATACTTCAAGAATTGTCTTTGATCACTGTATTGCTGAGAATAGCTACTCATTCACAATCGATCCTTGTAGCATGTTGCTGTTACTATGTGCAATATTTTCCTGATTCTATTCATTTCACTTTGCATCAATTCATGTATATCTTACCAGATTATTCTGAAAGCATTCTGCTCATCTTTTTTTACAGCAAAGTAGTATTCCCACACAATTGCACACCACAACTTTTTCAGCCATTCCCCAATAGATGGGTATCCCCTAAATTTCCAATTCTTTGCCACCACAAAAAAGCTGCTATAAGTCCTTTTCCTTAACCTTTGATCTCTTTAAGGTACAGATCTAGTAGTGGCATTTCTGGGTTAAAGAATATACACAGTTTTGTTGTGCTTTGGGCATATTTCCAAATTACTCTCCAGAATGGTGTGATGAGTTTACAACTCTACCAACAGTGTAATAGTGTCTCTTTTTCCATATCCCCTTCAACATTCAACATTTTCCTTTTCTGTCATATTAGCCAGGCTGATAGGAATGATGTGGTATCTAAGAGTTGTTTTAATTTGCATTTCTCTAATGAATAGTGATTTAGAGCATTTTTTCATATGACTATAAGTAGCTTTGATTTCTTCTTCTGAAAACTGCCTGTTCATATCCTTTGATGATTTATCAATTGGGACTGATTTATATTATTATAAATTTGATTCAGTTTTCTATTATATTTGAGAAATAAAACTTCTTTCAGATAAACTTGCTGTAAATTCTCCTCCCTCCCCAACCCTTCCCCCTTCTTGCTTTCCTTCTAATCTTGACTTAATTGGTTTTGTTTGTGCAAACATCTTTTAATTTCATGCAATTAAAATTATCCATTTTATATCACACAAGGATTTCTAACTCTTGTTTGGTCATAAGCTTTTCCTTTATCCATAAACCTGATAAATATTTTTCCATGTTCCCCTATTCTGCTTATAATATCATCATTTACATCTAAATCATGTACTCATTTTGATTTTATCTCTCTATAAAGTGTGAGTTGTTAGTCTATACCTAGTTTTTGGCCTTTCCAGTTTTCCCCAGTAATTTTTATCAAATAGTGATTTCATGTCCCCAACACTTAAGAATCATTTTGGACTTGTCAAACACTAGATTACTATAGTCATTTAGTCATTTACTACTGTATATTGTGTTTCTAATCTATTCCCTTGATCCACCACATTATTTCTTAACCAGTACCAGAATTTTTTGATTATCATTTTTAATTCATTTTGAGATCTTGTACTGCTAAGCTACCTTCTTTCACATGTTTTTTTTTTTTTTTTCCCAGGGGTTCCCTTGATATTCTTGGCCCTTTTTTCCAGGTGAATTTTTTTATGATTTTTCTAAGTCTATAAAATATTTTTGGCAATTAGATTGGTATGGCACTGAATAAGTAAATTCATTTAAGTAAAATAGTCATTTTCATAATATTGGCTCAGTCTACCCATGATAAATTAATATTTCTCCAATTGTTTAGGTATGAATTTATGTGAAAAAATGTTTTGTAATTGTGTTCGTATAGGTTCTGGCTTCATATTGATAGGTTGACTCCCAAGCATTTTATATTATCTGCAGTTGTTTTAAATGGAATTTTTCTATCGCTTCTTGTGGGGCCTTATTGGGAGAATAGAGAAGTTTTAATAATTAATATGGGTGTATTTTATATCCTGCAACTTTGCTGAAGTTCTTAATTATTTCAACAAGTCTTTTTAGTTGATGTTCTAGGGTTCTCTAAGTATACCATCATATAATCTGCAAAGAATGATAGTTTTATTTTTGCATTACCTATTTGAATTCCTTCAATTTATTATTTTTTGTTTGTGTGGTGTGTGTGTGTGTGTGTGTGTGTGTGTGTGTGTGTTTTTGCAGCGCAGTGAGGATTAAGTGACTTGCCCAGGGTCAGACAGCTAGTAAGTGTCAAGTGTCTGAGGTCGGATTTGAACTCAGGTAATCCTGAATCCAGGACCAGTGCTTTATCCACTGTGTCACCTAGCTGCCCCTCAATTAATTTTTATTGTCTTTTTGCTAAAGGAGCATTTCTAGAGCAATATTGAATAATAGTGGTGATAATGGGCATTCTTGCTTCACCCTTGATCTTATTAGAAAGGCTTCTAGCTTCTCCCCACTACATATAATGTTTGCTGATGGTTTTCAATAGATACTACTTATCATTTTAAGGAAAGCTCCATCTATTCCTATGATTTCCAGAGTTTTTAATAAGATTGAATGTTGTATTTTGTCAAAAGCTTTTTCTGTGTCTATTGAGATAATTGTATGATTTTGTTGGTTCTGATAGTTTACCTAATATTGAACCAGCCCTGCTTTCCTGGTATGAATTAGATTTCTTAAAAAAAAAAAAACATCTCTAGGGGCAGCTAGATGGCGCAGTGGATTGTGCACCGGCCCTGGAGTCAGGAGTACCTGAGTTCAAATATGACCTCAGACACTTAACACTTACTAGCTGTGTGACCCTGGGCAAGTCACTTAACCCCAATTGCCTCACTAAAAAAACCAAAAACCAAAAACCAAAAACCAAAAAACATCTCTAGCTCCTTTAGTACAATGTTTAGAGAGGTGGTAGAATTCAAATGTCAATAAAACAGATCATTATATAAATTCCACAAAATTACCTTTTTTTTGGGGGGGGGGGTCTGGCTGCTGTAGACCAGAGTTCAAAAGTCCAAATGAAACTATAACCAGGTTGAGAAGCAACTTAGTTTACTACAGGAGAAAGTAAAACATATGCATGCTGAGACTTCTCTACACAGAGTATAAATGAGCCCCACTCTGTAGACAAAGCCTGAGATTTTTATGCACATGTGTCATTTGAAAATTTATGGGGCCCCCATCTCTGCCCCAAGTTTTAGGGAATTTAGCTGGGGTTTCTAATATATTGTTACTTAGAAATTAGAAACACCAGTTTGGGGCATTAAGCATTTATTAAAGCATACTAAATATTAGTAAAGAGGGAGCACGTGGCTCACAAAGTTCAGAGGAGAGAGTCATGACTGCGTGTCTGCTCTTTCTGCTTTTCAGGCCAAGAGAGCAAGGGAGAGTGTGAGAGTGCAGGCTCCTTCCAGGTCTGGAGGAGAGGTGGACCTTCCACACTGCTCCAAGCTAATTGGCTAGCATCATTCAAATCTATTGGTTTACTGGACTTGAGGGAGGTCCAGAGCAGTACTTTCTGAGGTCAAGTCCAGAGGATAGACCCTGTGGAGGCAAAGGCTTTCAGGTAGGTGTGGTTTTAACCTCTATTGTCTGTATTCACAATCTAAGGTCCAACTTGACTGACTCTGGGCCAGGCTCAAAAGTTCAGGCAAGGCTCTCTGGGTTAGGCGCTCAAATAGAGGGGCCTTTGGGTCCCCCAGAACCCCATTATTTTCTCACAGTATCAGCGAAATTGGGAAGTGTAGGGGGAGGAGAAGGGGCAATCCTTTCCAGAAACTGCTAATACACAAAAGCAGGGTATTCTTGTTTATTGTAAGTTGGGAAGGGGAAGTCTGCAAACAGCAGGATGTGTTTTAGCCAGTTTGTCAGCTCTGCAAATAGGTTTCATCAGTAGTGGCAGAGTCCAAAGTAAGGCAGCAAGTAGAGCAGATAAAAAGGATCACTGATATGTCAGGGCTAGGAAATGGTCAGATCAGTAATTGATTGATCCATTCTGTCTTTAGACCCTTTATCCTCCCCCTCCAATCTTATGGGATAAGGTAACTCAAGGAAGATAAAGAGTTTAATTGTGTGTTTTTATTCACACTGTTGACCTTGTTCCTATGAAATGTACAATAAAATTATAAGAATAATCTGTCTTAGGTGGATCTCATAACCAAGCTGCAGGCCTATTTTATTCTTATAAATTTTTTGAGTCAACACTGCTAACAATCTTCTGTCATCTTCCCTTGGGTAGTACTATACAAACGAGTTTATGTCCAACCCAGTGTTTACACTAGCTAGTGTGTTTTATTGTTAAGTAAAAAGTATTTGGTTTCTAAGATGGTTTCTGGGCTCTTTCACCCTCTCTGACGTGTGTGCATGTGTGTGCGTGTGTGTGTGTGTGTGTGTGTGTGTGTGTGTGTGTGTGTGTTTGAATCAGGTTTCTCTAGGAAATGGAAATAGTAAGAATTAATGCCTTCATTTTTAAGCAATCTTAAAATTATAAGTCTGAGTACCCTGTGTTTCCTTTTCAGCCATTTTTCAGCATCCTGGAAAAGCCATAGGGACTGTCATAGAAAATTTTTTCCTCTTTTATGTGTTGACATGGCTGAAAAATTCAACACCTGATCGCTGTCTTCCTGCTGATGAGCCATGAACCCCTTTTCAATTAGTCAGGATACTCTTTGGAAGAGAAACAAAATGGTCTGTCCTCAGACCCAAACTCAGATGAATAAGTGAGAGCCCATTAAAAGCTTTTTTTTAAAAAGTTGATCAAGGCCACATTAGCAACTATTAACTCATACATCTGCTTCCTCTCTGTCTTTACCAGACTTGTCTATGCATGAAGGCCTCTTTGCACATATGAAGAGAAAAAAGTAGGCTTTCATAGACTATTTTTTTCTTTTAGGATTTCTTAATTATTTTTTTTTCATAGGACCATACTGAAGTCTTAAGTCAGGAGAGGTGTGGATCACATAAAATCCTGCTGTGTCAAATTTTTAAATCAAATTCAAGGAAGCATTTCATATGGTTAAACAAATTGTAGCCTTAAAATCTATAATTAGACAAAGTGTTCCTTATCTTTAATTATAATATAAATAAAATGAACTCCCTAACAGACATGTCTTTAAAAATCACTTCTTCCAATGATTTACTTAATTCATACCAGCTAGGTATGAAGCAGTGTGATATCTACATTGTAGTGTTGTTGTCAGAACACTACTCTACAAACTTTAAAGCTTTATCCAAAATGTAGCTATACTATTAATGAGAAAAGCAAATATCAAGCTTTGGGTTTTGAAAGGTGAAGTTCATATAGTATCCCATTTAATCTTATTATTATTGTTCACCACGAGTGCTTATGGAAAAATTCCTCCATAGGATCCAAATAGAAGAATCTCTTCTTAATAGCAAGGTTCTTCAAATGCCCCTATTCATAGATGGCATTATATAAATTAGACTGAGTCCAAGACCACTGCTGAAAAGATTTCTCAGAGAAATTCACAGCAATAGGAAAGTTGTTTGACTATCCATTTGTACCCAGAAAACTGAGTGATATCTATAGACACCTATACTGCAGGTTGTAAGCTGAACTATTTATGTATAGGCATATAGATAAATAATTCATAGAGAAATAGTTTAGATTACAACCTGCAGTTGAGCAAAGAACCTGTCAAATTTATCCATCAATATTCCCTTCTTGGACAAGTGCCAAAAATGGTTAATGAAAATAGAATTGAGTAGGAAGAAGAGATTGAACTGAATTTGATTTGGGAAACTCTGCTTTAATAATGCTAAATCATATGCCTCTTTAAAAGGCCATTTTAAAAAATTATCAAAACTTTACCAAAAGTGTTATGTGGTTATGAGTCAGGAACATAATGGTATCAGAATTAAAATTATGAACAACTGAAAGATCATTGGTAAGGTGCAGAATAGGGAGAATCATATTGAAACATAATATTAATGATAACTTGCTTAGAGCTAAAGGCATTATCAAGAATATATATGATGTGCAATGTATTATATGGTCTCTATCACAAGAGAGAGATTAATCTGGAGGTGGGGCAAGTTGGGGGAGCACCAGTATTTTGAAATCCAGCTAGGTGTAATAATGTTTAGAGTATTGGATTTGGAGTCAAGAAAACCTGAATTCAAATGCTACTTCAGATACTCCTTAATAATGTGGCCTTGGGCAAGTCACTCAACCTTTCTCAGCCTTGGTTTCCTCATCTCTAAAATTAGGATGATAATAGTATTTTAGTGCCATCCCTCTGAGATTAGGTCCAATTTACCCAGTGTATATCTTCTTGGTACATAGCTATTTGTCTTCTCTCATCTACCAATAGACTTATGGCAAAGAAAATTAATAAAGGTAAACTGAGGTATGTGACTCCAAGCAAAATCGATTTACTAACAGTGACACATATAACTATTAACAAAGTGGATCAGGCTGGCAACCTCATTAAAGCCATGGATCCCAATGAGAAGGAGGGGTACTCTATTGACATGCAACAGAGATGTCTTGGCAGTCATGCAACTCTACAATCGACTATACCAAGAAATGTGGACTGGCATGAAGGTGAGGCTAATCACACCCCTCTCTGAAAATCTAGGAAAGTTAATTGTTTTATAGGACCTATCTGCATCTTGTAATCTTTGCTAGGGGATCAAAATTACCAGATTTGCTGTAATCTTAGAAGAAATTTAAGATTTCCATAATTGAACAAGGACAGGTAAGGACAGATGATATATCCTTTAGGGATGGGAGCAGTTAACCTGTGGGGCTTAATGATAACAAACAGATGTCCTGGAAGTATCCCAGGGGCTACTGGTATAAGCGATAACAACTTTTAAAAAACTATAACTTTAAACTAAATCAGAAGAAAAGCTGGAAATCCTGACCTCAACTAAAAGACAAAGAAATATGGCTTTAGGCAGATGTGCAAAAACATTTTAAAAAATATAACACAAAATCAATTACATTGCAGAATTAATACAGTAGAAACCAATACAATGGAAACTCAAGCTAATATTACTTTGGTCTTTTCTGACTCATTGTAAACAATCTCCTTGAGGTCTCCTAGAGCATGGCTATCTTTGGCCTTTCTCTGTTATTCATTTCCTCAGTTGTTCAGTTTCATCACACTCTTAGCGACCCTGTGGACTATACTGTTCATAGGGTTGTTTTTGTTTTGGCAAAGATAGTGGAGCAGTTTGCCATTGCCTTCTCTAGCGGATTAAACAGACATTAATTGACTTGCCCAGGATCAACAGAGCTAGTAAGTGTCTGAGGTTGGATCTGAATTCAGTTCTTCCTGACATCAGGCCCAGTGTTCTATACACTGAGCTTTCTAGCACATAGTAGGCATTTAACAAATGATACTTGATTGACTATACACCTTATAGGGTTTTTGTGAGTATCAAATGACATAACCTATAAAAAGCACCTTTTAAAGCTTAAGGCATTATGTAAATTCTAGTTGTTATTGTTATTGTTCTTACTATTTTAAAAGGATGTAATTAAAGGATTATCCCATAATGACAATGAGCAATAATAGAAACATTGAGTGTTATACAGCATTAAAATAAGTATCATACATGAAGGATTGTAAATGTGACTACATTTAAATAATTTTTCAGGTGTGTCATTGAACTGGTGTTGACCAAGGGTATAATAAGAAGTACTTATGAAAAATGCAATCCATCCACAGAGAAAGAACTGATGTTATCTGAATACGGATTGAAGTATAATTTTTTTTTGTTAGTTCCTCTTCCTAAAGTTTTTTTTTGTCTGTTTTCTTTCACAAGCTGACTAATGTGGAAATATTTTATCAAAATTTAAATACATTTTTATTTGCCTTTCTCCTACAAAAATCAATAAACAGATCAGAGAAATCAATTTTATAATATCACCTACAATTTCTTTCCATACCTGTCCTCCTATGAACAAAACAGATCAGAGAACATAATGTCTCCTATAGGAAGAACCAGATAAGAGACAGACAGGAAAAACATAGTACCAATTTATTTTGTTCCAAGAAAAAAAAGAAGCATGAACATGCTGGAAATTCCTTCCTAAGAAGAATCTCATAGACTCCCCCTTTCTGAGGGTATATAAGGTTTCTTTGCTCACTGATTACATGGTAATGTCAATTTTATTAGCATGATTAATTAACCCAAAGCAAATACTATAACAGGCAGCTTTTACCAAGGACAAGGATGCCTATATTTTTGGAGGAGAACAATAACATCTATTTGCTCTCTTGGGAAAAGAAGTTAGTGAATGGGGACTTGCCACTTGAAGTTTAGTCAAAAGGAGTTATTTTAAATAGAATTTCTCTTTCTATCTCTTCTTATGGAGTTTTGTTGGTAGTATATAGAAATGCTGATGAATGATGTGGGTTTATTTTATATACTTCTTTCTTGGGGAAAGAAGTTAGGAAATAGGGACTTATCTGCAAGCCATCTGGGTTCAGTTTGGAGTTTTAGTCAAAGGGCATTTTGCTCCCATTAATCCAGAGTCTCATAAAATCCGTTTGGATAACAAGGCAGCTGCATCAAATGCAGGTGATCCATACACTCATATTAACAGTTTTGTATGAGTGCACATGTATAACCTATATTGAATCGCTTGAGTTCTTAAGTGGGGGTGGGGAGGGAGGGAGGAAGAGAATTTGGAACTGCGGCAATTAAAACTAAATGTCTGGTCACTTTACTTCTGTCCCAAGTTTGGGGAAAATTAACTGGGGTTTCTAATACATTTGTTACTTATAAATTAGAAGCTTTAGCACCAGTTTGGGGGCATTAAGAATTTATTAAAACATACCAAGTGTTAGTAAAAAGAGAAAACCTGGGGCAGAAAGTTAAGAAAGGGCCTATCTAGCCTAGAGCTCCAGCCTGGCCTGCTTCATCCTCTAAGTCCTCCACCACAAGCCTACCGAGAGCCAAACTCCTAGTGGAAGCTCCCTCTGACTCCGTAGAAGAGGCAGTCCTTACACCCTGCTTCAAGCTAATAGGCTATATCCATTGGTTCACCTGACTTAAGGGTAGTCCCGTGTTGAGGTCAGAATTCATACCCTCTGAGAACAGACCCTTTTGAGGGCCAGGCAGGTGTGGTTTTAATTGAATTAACTCTAAGTGAGTTAATCAGCAAGGTCAGTCAATCCAATCAATCCCCTCAAGCTGGGGTCTTTGGGAGTTCCAAAACCCATTATTTTCTCACCCCTGTGCTTCATTAAGAAACAGTTTCCTTAAATGAAACAATAACATTACAGATCTAAAAAGGGTTCTATGATGACTAACAATGTAAAGGGAATGAAAAGAGAGAAAAGAAATTTGAACAACACATTAACAAAAACTAAAGGGGGTAGTCCCCTTTACTAGTTGGATATTATAAATAAAAAAAAAGACTAAAGGGGCAGTCCCCTTTAGGAGGGGGAATATTACAAATAGTGTATGCAATGGGAAAAGGAAAACAGGAAAATTTCCCTTTTCTGTCATGTTAGAAATCTGAAAGTTATGAGGTGATATCTCACTGTTGTTTTGATTTGTATTTTTTTTAAATCAGTGTGATTCACAGCATTTTTTAAAGTGACAATCGATAGCTTTCATTTTTTCTCCCAAAAACTGCCTATTTATATCCTTTGACCAATTTATCAATTGGAGAATGACTTTTATTTTTATAAATTTGGCTCAGTTACCTATACAGTTGAGATATTAGAGAGACTTGCTCTAAACTTTGCCCCATTTTCCTGTTTCCTTCTAATTTGGGCTGCATTACTATTGTTTCTGCAAAAACCTTTTAATTTCAAGTAAACAAAATTGCCTATTTTATTTCCTGTAATCCTCTCTGTCTCTTGTTTGGTCATAAACTTTTCCCTTATCCTGAGATCTAACAGGTACATTTTCTATTTTCCCCTAATTTTCTTATGATATTTCTCTATATGTAAAAATCCTCTATCCATTTTGACCTTAATTTGGTATTCGGTATGAGATACTGAACTATGCCTACTTTCTTCCAAACTGCTTTCCAGTTTTCCCAGCAATTTTTTCAAATGTTGCATTTTGATCCCAAAAGCTTAGATCTTTGGGTTTATCAAACACTAGATTACTACGGTCATTTATTATTATTTACTGTGTACCTAATCTATTCCATTGATCCACCCTATATTTCTTAGCCATTAGCAGATTGTTTTCATGATTACTGTTTTGTAATATAGTTTGAAATAAGGAGCTGCTAGGCTACTTTCCTTAGCTTTTTTTCATTGATTCCTTGATATGCCTGACCTTTTATTTTTCCAGATGAATTTTGTTACTATTTTTCTAGCTAAAATAATTCATTGGGAGTTTGATTGTATGGCATCGAGTAAGTAAATTAACTTAGATAGACTTGTCATTTTTCTTATATTGTCTCAGCTTACCCAGGAGCTATCAATATTTCTTCAATTGTTTAAATATTTCTTTGTGTGAAAACTGTTTTCTAACTGCATTCATATAATTCCTGGGTTTGTCTTGGCAAATAGACTTCCAAGTATTATATCTTGTATGGAGTTATTTTAAATAGAATTTCTCTTTTTATCTCTTCTTATGGGGTTTTGTTGGTAGTATATAGAAATGCTGATGAATGATGTGGGTTTATTTTATATCCTTCAGTATTGCCAAAGTTGTTATTTATTTCAACTAGTTTTTTTTTTTTTAGTTGATTCTTTAAGGTTCTCTGAGTAATTATTTGTAAATAATATTATTATCATTACTTTGTTTCCTTATTAATCCCTATTTCAATCCCTTCAATTTCTTTTTCTTCTCTCATTGTTACAGCTAGCATTTCTAGTAAATTTTAAATAATAGTGGTGTAATGAAGATCTTTGCTTCTCTCCTCATCTTCTTGTGTAGGCTTCTTGGTTTTAGATAGACACTACTTAATCATTTTAAGAAAAACTCCATTGATTCCTGTGCTTTCTAATGTTTTTTATTAAAAATAGAGGTATTTTCAAAACTAAGGTAAAAATGGGTTCAAGGTTTAGACATAAAGGGTGATTCCATAGACAAATTAGGAGCGGAAGGAATAGTTTACCTCTTAGATCTATGGAGAGGAAAACAATTTATGTCCAAAGAAGAGATAGAAACTATTATGAAAAGCAAGATGGAAGATTTTGATTACATTAAATTAAAAAGCTTTTGTACAAACAGAAGCAATGCAGCCAAAATTAGAAGGGAGGCCGAAAACTGGGAAACAATTTTTACAACCAGCATTTCTGATAAAGGCCTCATTTCTAAAATATATTGGGAACTAAATCAAATTTATAAGAATCCAAGTCATTCCCCAATTGAGAAATGGTCAAAGGATATGAACAGGCAGTTTTCTGATAAAGAAGTCAAAGCTATTTATTGCCATATGAAAAAATGCTGTAAATGACTATTGATCAGAGAAATGAAAATTAAAACAACTTTGAGGTAGCACCTGACACCCTACCAGATTGGCTAATATGACAAAAAGGAGAATAATAAATGTTGGAGAAGCTGTGGAAAAATTGGAACACTAATGCATTGATGGTGGAGCTGTGAAGTGATCCAACCATTCTGAAGAGCAATTTGAAACTATGCCCAAAGGGCTATGGGACTGTTCATACCCTTTGATCCAGTGATACCACTGCTAGGTCGGTATCCCAAAGCAACCATAGGAAAGGGAACAGGATCCACATGTACAAAAATATTTATAGCAGCTCTCTTTCTGGTGGCAAAGAATTGGACATCAAGGGAATGCCCATCAGTAGGGAAATGGCTAAACAAGTCGTGGTATATGAATGTAATGCTGTAAGAAATGATGAGCAGGAGGAGTTCAGAGAAACCTGGAAGGACTAAAATGAACTGATGCTGACTGAGAGGAGCAGAACCAGGAGAACATTGTACACAGTAACAGCAACATTGTGTAATGAACAATGGGGATAGACTTGGCTCTTCTCAGCAGTGCAACAATCCAAAACAGTTTCAAAGAACTCATGATAGAAAATGTTCTCAACGTCCAGATAAAAGAACTGTGTATTATGAGTGCAGATTGAATCATACTGTTTCTACTTTTGGATTTTTTTCCTTCTTGCTTGAGATTTTTCTTTGTACTCTGATTCTTCTTTCACAAGGTGAATAATATAGAAATATGTTTGATGTGATTGTACATATACAACCCATATCAGACTGCTTTCCATTTTGGGGAGGAGGGAGTGAAGTGGGGGGGGTGGAGAAAAGAAAAATTTGGAACTAAAAATTTAGTTAAAACAAATGTGGAAAATTATCCTTATATGTAATATGTAATTGGAAAATAATAAAATTAAATTTTAAAAAGTGAAGTGCTAGCAAAGCTTAAAAAAAGAATAGATGTATTTTGTCAAAGGTTTTTCTATATCATTTGGTATAATCATATGATTTTTGCTGTTTTTGTTATTCATGTCATTTGTACTGATAATTTTCCTAATATTGAGCCAGTCTTACATTCCTGTTATAAATTCCACCTAGTCTTAGTGTATAATCCTTGTTAAATATTGCTATGATCTCCTTCCTAATATTTTATTGAAAATATCTGCATTGATAGTTATTATAGAAATTAGTTTATCATTTTCTTTCCCTGTTTTTGCTCTCACTGGTTTAAGTAACAAAACGATGTTCGTATCATAAAAAAATTAGTAGGACTCTTTCTTTACTTATTTTTTCAAATAGGTTTTGTAGAATTGGAATGAATTGTTCCTTAAATATTAAGTAGAATTCACTTGTAAATCTGTCTAGTGCTGGAAATTTTTCATAAGGAGCTCATTGGTGGCTTAGTTAATTTCTTTTTCTAAGAAAGCATTATTTAAGTATTCTATTTCCTCTTCTGTTAATCTGCAATTTACAAGTATTGATAGATAGATAGATAGATAGATAGATAGATAGATAGATAGATAGATAGATATGGAGAAAAAAATCAGGTCCTCTGGAAAGATGATACATGGGGCCATGCTTGAGAGCCCTAATGAAGTGGAGAACAAAGATAATCAATGTATCAACAAAGTTTTACTACTGTATGGTGTTTTGTGTCCAGGAATGTTGTCTTCTGGATCTACTAGAACCTATAGCACCTACAAGGCAGGCAGTTATATACATGGGTGGGTGGGGTTGGGGGGGGGGACAGTGTTGGCTCTGCTTAACTGCAGCTACTTCAAAACTGTAAAAGTCATATCCAGCATCACTAGGCAAACAGGGTTTAACAAATAGCCAAACTGTATTATTCCCCCATTTCTAAGTTTAGGGAAAGTATTTTCATAAGTTTTATATTTCTGGTGTCACTAATCAAAGGCAAGATTTGACCTACATGAAAAGCGCATCATACCTAATCCCTTAACTACTGTCATGTTCTCTATACAGTAAAGTGGCAGTACATTAAAAGACTTTAAAATTGCAGCTCCTTCTGAATTCCCCAGAGTATCTGCACACTTCTTTAAATGGGACTCCTCCTCTGGATTCAGGGTTACTTTCACCACATCTGAAATGCCATTCTGCCCCAAGTCACAGGGGACACTAAGAAAGACATCTTCATTAATGCCATATAGGCCTTTAATCATGGTGGAAATTGTATGCACTCTCCTAAGATTCTTCATAATGTTTTCTTCCAGATCTGCCACAGACAATCCAGTGGCCCAGGAAGGATAGCCCTTCAGCTTGATCACCTCATAAGAACTTTCAACCACCTGTTTATGAACTTCTGTCCAATTCTCTGAATCAGAATCTGTTCCCAAAGCAAGATAAAGATTCTTCAGAGACACATCAGCTACATTCACACCACTCCATACAGAAACAATTGAGTCTCTATGTTCCCTAAGGACCCATCCATGACAACTTGAAGAATGGACACCATGTCTCTCCCCTATTATGTAATGGAAATAGGCAGAATCAAGATTGCAACCACTTCCAATAACATGGTTTTTAGGGAAAGCCACTTAGCTTCCAGGCCACATGTCAAAATATCCACTGGATTGGAAACAATAAGCAGTTTGCAATTAGGGCTGTATTTAACAATATTGGGAATGATAAATTTAAAGATATTCATATTACGCTGGGCCAAATTAAGATGACTTTTTCCCTTCTACATGCCCCAGCAGTAACAACAACCAGTTTTAAGTTTGCAGTCAGACTGTAGTCTTTGCCAGAAAAAATCTTTGGTGTTTTGAGGAAAAGGTTGCCATGTTAGAGATCCAAGATCTCTCCCTGATGTCTTCTATGACATCAACTAAGGCAAGTTCATCAGCCAAATTCTTCATTAAGATACTGATGGCACATGCCATGCCAATTGCACCAACCCCAACAACAGTGATCTTGTTTTGAGAAACCTGGTCTTCTTTTAGGACATTCAGAATCAGCTGGTCCTTGACAGTAGTTGCCATTTGGGGGAAAATCTAGGTTGATGGTCAGGCTGCAAAGGGTTCTGAGTTAGATATGAGACTGCTGCTCCTGGACTCGTGTGGAAAAATAACTTCTAATAATTAATTTCATCCTCATCAGTACTGTATTTACTTATTTTTGATACTAGTAATTTGGTTTTCTTCTTTCTTTTTAATCCAAATTAAATAATGGCTTATCTTTTTTTCTTCATAAAACCAACTCCTAGTTTTATTTATTCATTTTTTATTGTTATTGATATCTTCTTTGATTTTCAGGATTTCCATTTTGGTATTTAATTGGGGTTTTGTTGCATACCCAATTCATTGATCTGTTCTTTCTTTTGTTGAAGTACCTGTTTAGAGACATAAATTATCCTCTACTGCTTTGACTGCTACTGTTCTTGTCACCACCACATAGTCCCATCACTACTGTTCTATTAACATGAATTCTAGGCTAGTCTCCACCCTGACGTCACATATCATTTTCCCTATATCCTATGTTGTTTTGGGCTATAGAATGTATTACTCTGACATTTTATGGACTCTGCCACTCCAGAATTTAATTTGAGGTATTATTTTATAGTTGTTTGGAGAGGAATGTTGAGAAAGTTCAGATGAGTACTTTCTCTTATTTGTCATCTTGACTAAACCTCTGGAAAACACCCATTCTCAATAAGTTTCACATTCATCTCATAACCTTATGATTTTTAGTTTTTTCAGTTATGATTTTTAAAAATTTTGTAAAGTAACTTATTGTAAGGAGTGTAATTTGACATCATAGAATTTCACAATTTGGGGTCTTTGAAATAATCAGTTAATGTTGTTTTTATGATGGAGAGAAACCCTAGAAATACACAAGAATAAGAAGGAAGCCCAACACTATATAAGGAAAACAGATAGTAAAATTTAAATGTGAACACTTTTCACATAGGATGAAAAATTTTGAAGTTGCAATTTATGTTGGTTGAAAGAGTATCTAGAGTGATAAAGTAGCAAATGATTAATTATCCAAGTAAAACTAAGACTTCATTTCTAAGTCCTATTTCTGAATCAAGTATTTCTAAAAAGTGAATAACACTCTTACACTTCAGACAAAATTTTAGAAATCTTCCTCATTTTGCTACTTCACGATCTAAATTACTTTGAGGTGGATTGTTCTTCTTCATTTCAGGTAGAGAAAAAGAAAAGAAGTGGCAGCTTTCTTTACCTTCTTAAGTTGAAAAAGTTCAGTAGGGAATGCTCTGGCTTCAAAGAAAACTGTCAGAGGCAAGTGAGAGGAATAAGGCTTGAGCTTGTAATCAAAGAGAACATAATCAAGGACTGGAAAAGAAATGCAAATTATTAAAAGAATATTTCCCATGACAGCTATTTCAGATCAAAGCTTGTTAAATTGCTTTTTAATGTTGTTTAAGACTTGTTCAACCTTATGTATTGCTGCATAGATCTGAAAAATTGGCCCTGATTTTGATTCTTACCACCTCCATCTTATTTGGAAATGCATTTCTCTTGATGGGAAAGGCTCTTAAATATACAGATCCTTAGGATGCTGGATGTTGGAAATGCATTTTGAAGGGAAATGAGTAGTGCTTACTGTTTTTATTTTGCAAATTTCAAATTTCTTATGGTTAGGAGAAAGTAGCTAGCTGAGAATTGAGGAGTGAGAACTATAATCACTATGATCTATCACCTTTTTGTTTTCTCTCCTTTATTTCTCTCTCTTTCTGTCAGGGCATTAGGATATCATTCTTAGAGAGGCATGCAAACTCAGAGATCACTCATATATGATATGGGAGGAACTTTCCTGGGTATAGAGATAGTGATTTTCATTGGGTAACATGGGTATTTATTGCCCTATTCCATTTATGTAGGCTGTGTTAATATATCAAGTCACATTTTATTAATATAATGTTCTAAGATAGGTTTAACAGATACTGAGGCTGGGTGTAAGAGATACACTTACCCAAAGTAATGCAAACAAGCAAGTTATATTGTGCAAATACACAAGAGGTTGCAGGCATTTTCCCAAACCCTCAGCTGCTATGGAGCTATTCATTTTAAAGTTGGTTCCTTTCACCCATGAAATAATGAGATTTCTGTGTTGGAATGATCCTCTTCAGTCCTCTAATGTTTTAATTTTCTAGGAGGGCAAGGTTGGTAGGCAGAATTTGGTATTTGAGAAGTGGGTAGTTATCAGCCTTCTTCAAGAATTCGTAGGTAAAGAGTGAGCATCATAGTTTGTCCAGAGACTTCATGAGGCACATTGACTTTAGTTGTGGCCAAGGCACAGTAAAGTCAACTATTTGTTAACTGGACTGGGGCTGGGAAGACAGCACACTGAGTAGCCTCAAAGATCCTTTGTTGCTTCAGGCCCAAAGTAAGGGTGTCTAGCTTCTGTATCATCTTAAAATCAGATGAAGCAGGACTTTAAGATTTAGAATATTCTAAAATCAAAACACAGACACTCCTTAAGAGAGGTTATATTTTATAGGAACAGTAATAATGATAATTAATGATAACTAATAATAACTACACTTCAAGATTTGCAAAGCACTATAAATTAATTTTTCATTTTATCCTCATGACCTGGGAGGTAGGTATGATTCTTATCCTCATTCTACATTTAAGGAAACTAAAGCAGTAAGTTAAGTGATTTGCCCAGGGTCACACAGCTAGTGTCTGAGGCTGTATCTGAACTCAGGTATTCCTTATCCCAGGTCCAGCATGCTATTCTAGCTATTGCTTAAACTGATCTGGAATATGTATTGCAGTTTTTTAATCTAAGCGATGTTCAAAAATTTAACAGATTTTCTAAGGGCCCAGACCTTAAGAAGGCACTATCATCTAGCTGCCTCTTGTCAAGTGGGCACAGAGGATGGTGAAGTCCCAGGTCATAGCATTCTCTGATGTGTCACATAGGAGAATTTTGTCTACACTAAGATGCAGTTGAGTGCCTGGAGAGAAACCAAAAAAGTTCACTGAAGTCAATATGGTGATAAGCCTGTCTAAAATTAGCTAAGTTTATTCTTGGGCAACCCACATCATCAAACTCATACTTGAAACCTTTTCTCATTTGACAGGACCTAGCAGAATTCATAATCAATTGGGTACTACCTCTGAGAACCCAGGGTCATCTGGGTCACATCATCAGGAAATACCAAAATAAAAGTGTCATCCAAAATTCACCTGTAAAAAAAGGATGAATGGATATTAGATCTAAACAAATGTGTACCTAATCTGGTCTTGTACATATGACAGCTAATGTACCATTTCAACTTGAAAAAATATCCTAAAATAACATTTGAAAACTAGACCACTGCTCACATATACTTTTGGGGGGGGGGCAATGGGGGTTGAGTGACTTGCCCAGGGTCACACAGCTAGTAAGTGTCAAGTGTCTGAGGCTGAATTTGAACTCAGGTACTCCTGAATCCAGGGCCAGTGCTCTATCCACTGCGCCACCTAGCTGCCCCCCTCACATATACTTTTTAAAAATATCAATACTTTCAAATAAAAACAAACCTTTTAAATATTTTTAGTTAATGAGAAAAGCCAGAGATAGATGGTCTTCAATCAAGATCATTAATTTACAATCTAATTTTATCCTTTGGTCTATGACCTTCCCTGAAAAAAGAAAGAAAAGCATTTCTTAACTCCTGGAAATTCTGGTGACTTTTGCTCACTGAAAACAATTAATTTCCCATGTTCAGAGTAACTTTCCTCAGGAACAGTTCATTAAATGTTAATATGTATTGTGGTATGTTTACCTGGTGATTTTATTTCAAAAGGCATTTTCCCCCTCTTTGAGATGGGTGTTTCATACCTATGAGAATTAACTTTTTTAGATATGGATGTTACAAAGTTTTCCACCCTTTGTTGTTCTCTCCTTATCCCTCAATACCCCAAACTTGAACTTCTTCTATTACAAGAGTAATATAGATTTCTTAGAGAGGGATTTTTTAAAAAAAAATTATAACTGTGATTTCATTGACATTAAGAAATTCCTTGTGGGGAGACTCCCTCTAGCAACACACATCCAGAACTGGGCTGCAGCTCATAATATTAGAAAGTTTCCTGGAGTATTGAGAGGTTCAGTGACTTGGTTATGTTCATTTAGATAGTATGGAGATAAAACTCTTTACCACATCTTCCTTGACTCCAAGGCTGCCTCTCTTTCCTTTAGAGAAGAAACATGGGCTTCAAAATGTCAAACATTTTCAGTAGAACGATGATTGTTTTCTCATTCTTCCTTCATCACTCTGGTTTCCCTGACATAACATTTTTATGTCTGACAGTCCTGTTGACTCAGCCTCAGCTGTTGCAATTTACATAATAAAAAGAACTAGCATTTTGATATCCCTTTAAGGTTTACAAAGTACTTTACACATATTATCTCATTTGATTCCCTCCAGCAGCCTAATGAGGTAGATACTATTTTGTGTATTTACAAATGAGGAAGCTGAGGCTCAGAGAGTTTCACTAAATTGGCCTCAGCCACATAGCTTGTAGCTGTCAGAGGCAGCAGCATTCAGACCTATGTTGTCTTTCCAATTTTTCCCTGCCTGATTTCTCTGGATCTATTTCTGTGTATTTCAGAAGACTAAAGAATCCAGGAATTTTGAAAGATTCAAATAATATAAATCCCTCCAATAAATGAATTTCAGGTCTGTGAAATGTCCCACAGAAGTTGGTCAGAATATATTTCTGTATGAGCTCAATGCCTGAGGGCATATCAGTAAGTGTATATATGGATCCTTCCTTGACCCCAGGGGCATTTCAGTATCATGGATAGGAATTGATGGGATAGAAGAATGTTTTGGCAACTGTTCTTTTCCTCCTTTCAGCTCTAAAAATTCCCCTGTACTGACCCTGCCAACATTTTGGTTTATGCTTGATGATATCTTAAGCTGAACCCCAGCTTCCCTACACTAGGAAAGAATTAACCTCTATTCTGAAGAGGTAGTTGCCCATTCCATCACTACAGATGGGCCCTGTCTTTATTTGGAGACAGCTTGAATTCCAACTTCTATAAGAAGACTTTTCTGCTTCTCTACTTTTCCTACCTAGCACAAGCTAGTGCTTTCTAGCTGAGACAACCTTCCATTTACCCCATATAAACAGGAAAAGGCTTATGGAGTGGGGGCAGAGATGGCAGAGGAGAGGGACAGTGAATGAACCTCACACTCATCCATGTCCATGTTAATTTTTTTGATGGCACTATTTATCCATCTCATCTTCTGCCATCCCCTTGTTCATTTGCCTTCAATCTTTCTCAAGATCAATGTCTTTTCCAATGAATCTCATCTTCTAATTATGAGGCCAAAGTATTTAAGCTTCAGATTCAGTATTTGACTTTCCAATGTATAGCCTGAATTAATTTAAGTATTGACTAATTTGATCTCCTTGTTGTCCAAGGAACTCTAAAGTTCTTTTCCAGCACCACAATTTGAAAACATCAGTTCTGCAGTGTTCAGATTTCCTTATAGTCCAATTCTCACAGCCATACATTGCTACTGGAAAAATCATAGCTTTGACTAAATGGAGCTTTGTCAGCAAGGTGATACTTTCTAGTATGCTATCCAGATTTGCCATAACTCTCCTTCCAAGAGGCAAGTGTCTTTTAAATCATGACTGCGGTTGCCATCTATAGTGATCTTTGAGCACCAAAATATAAAAAATGATATTGTTTGCATTTCTTTTCCCTCTATTTACCAGGAAGTAATAGGACCAGTTCTCAATATCTTAGGGTTTTTAAATTTTTTTATTAAGCTTCAAGCTTCATTTTCCTCTTTTACCCTTATCAAAATGGTTCTTAATTCTTATTCACTTCTTTTTTGCAGGGCAATGAGGGTTAAGTGACTTTCCCAGGGTCACACAGCTAGTAAATGTCAAGTGTCTGAGGCTGGATTTGAACTTAGATCCTCCTGAATCCAGGGTCGGTGCTTTATCCACTGTGCCACCTAGCTTCCCCCTCTTTTCCATGTTCTGTTGTGAGAATGGTATCATCTACCTATCAGAGATTGTTGATATTTTCCCCAGAAACCTTAATTCTGGTTTATTTGTCCAACCTGATATTTTTCATGATGTACTCTGCAAAGAAGTTAAATAAATAAGATGACAATATGCAGCCTTTTCATACTCCCTTTCCTATCTTAAACCAACATTAATAATTAAAGAAATAATATTAAAATGACTCCAAGGTAGTCCTGCACATCCATCAGATTTCTTAACTTGACAAAAATGGAAAATGACAAATACTAGAAGGGCTATGGGAAAACAGATATGTGTCATTCACTGTGGGTAGTGTTGTGAACTGGTCTAAACATTTTGGAAATCATTTTGGAAGTGGTCCCCAGAAGCTGTTAAATTGTGCATACCCTTTAATCCAGTGATACTGCTACTATGTCTATGCCCTAGAGATATCAAATAAAGAAGAAAGGAACTCATGCAGCTCTGTGGTGGCAAATGATTAGAAACCAGGGGGGTGTCCATCAATAGGAGAATGACTGAACACATTATGGTATATGTTCTAAGAAATGATAAAGGGATAGTTTTAGAAAAACCTGAAAAGACTTATATGATGTGATACTAAGTGTTACTGGAGAATAATTTCTATGATAGTAATAATATTAAAAAGAAAAAAAATAGAAATACTTAGGAACTGTGATCCATACATTGAACCAATCATAATTTTAAAAGACTCATGATGAAACATCTGTCTCCAGCTAAAGAGATAATAGACCGAGATAGTAGATTTAAGTGTATGTGTACTTCCATATATATATATATATATACACACATATATCTAATGTGAGAATTGGTTTAGTTTGGAGATATCTATAGATATAGATAGATATAATGAACATATATACATATTTGTAACAGATTTTGTTTTTCTTGCCTTATTAATAGGTGGGAAAGGGACAGGAGAAGGGAGGGAATTTGGGAATGAAAATAAAATTGAATTAAAAAAAAAAACTACACTCTGAACCAAGACTCACTCAAAGTCACCCAGAACGTGAACTTATATAAAATATTAGACAACGAGCTGGTGTGGCACCAATATGAGACTATCCCATCACCCCTGAGGAATGGCAGTGGAGTATTCTAGACCACTTAAATCAGGGTATTCTCTGAATTAGAATGAAGAATAGGGGATAAGGACCCCAGAAACTTAATTCTGGTGATGTCCTGGGATCAGTATTAATACTCTTGTGAGAGCAAATGAGCACAAAACAAAGCTTAATGTATTGTTTTATTGAATGTTGAGATTTAGAAATGTGTCAGCAATTCATATCAAACTTAAAAGTGTGTGTATGGGGACAGCTAGGTGGCACAGTGGATAAAGCACTGACTCTGGATTCATGAGTTCAAATCCAGCCTCAGACACTTGACACTTACTAGCTGTGTGACCCTGGGCAAGTCGCTTTGTCCTGAAAAAAAAGTATGTGTATATACATTTGGTGGGGTTCTCAGTTTGTAAACCTTTACCAGCACACTCTTCCATTGCTTTATAAACTTTGCTTGAACTCAACAAGAGCTCATTAGAAGGCTTGGAGAAAGAAATCTTTACTGAACTGGAGGCCAGGTGACTGCAAGCTAATAATAATAGTAACTAGCATTTATACAGCACTTCAAAATTTGCAAAATGGTTTACACTCTGCATGGCATTTGAGTCTCACAAATCACTGCTTGAAACTGATTGCAATAGTACAGCTGGGAAGGCAAACAATATCTGGCTTTCTGGGCCAGTTAGACTTTACCATGCATGAATTCTAGGGACTGGGGCATACTAGACCATTTTCAATAGTCTACATTAAAATGTTAATTAATATGTTTGAAGGTATTACTTGGGATTTTAAAATTGTCTTTTTTGAGTTGCCAGTTTTCAGTGGCTCACAGTCTCAAAGATTGGAAGAGGAGGTAGCAGAAAATTCCTTATGCTACCAGTTACCACTTTGGAATCCCCTGAAAGAGAGAATATCTACAACTGAAATGGGACCTTTCCTATTAAGAAGGGGAAGTTGGAAAGCCAGCTGCATAGCACTAACCTATTTGGATGATTGCTGGGAGGACTACAGTATCCAACCCCTGCCTCCAGACCTCCTGAGGCTTCAATTGGCCTTAAAGAATATTCTTTAATAAATCTTGTGTGGCAGCCTTTTCCTCCCTCCCCTTCAACACCTTACCCCCCCCCCCCCGGGAGACTGTGAGTTTCCATGTAATTACACCTTTAAAAAGCATTTTGTTGCCAATTGACAATTGTGGGAACTCATACAGAGAGTCTTCAGCTGCAGCGTGTCCCAAATTCGAGGACACGCTAGCGATGTCAGTACCCTGGGCATAGGAACTACTGGTTAGTCCCAAATTATAACATCACACAATCACATATTTGGAATCCAATTTCTGGCTAGCCATGTTACAGGTGTGAAAGAGATCAATTAAACTTAGGGGCAAAAATGCTATCAATAGGAACACAATCTTGTTTTTAAGGCTCTCTGTAGACACATGGTATGTCTTGCTGTTTCCACATCACTGGAGTTTGAGCTTTTCAGGCTATTGAACAATACTGGAAGCCAAATGATAAGCAAAAGACATCTAGGCCCATCTTAGCACAGAGGGTGCAGCATGTCACTTTTGTTTAACCTGAGTTTGGTCATATGGCATTTTTTTGTTTACTCTTTGCCATCAGGGATATTCAATAGTTCTGTAGAGAACTGTGCAGAAAAATAAATCTCCACAAATCAGAAAATCCCACATTTGTATGCTTGTGTTGATTTTCTTATTAACCAGTTGCAGCTTGATCTGTGAAAACTAGAAGGAAAAAAAAAGGCTGGCCTCTGAAATATTTACTCATTTAACTGGAAAGAATCAAACCAACAATGAGAAGCCACTGAACGTGCTCCAGGGAAAGCCAATAAGATGAGGACAAGAACAAAGGAATTAAACACTGCTTGAACATGAGCTAGGATGACATGGGGTGCTTTAGGTGAGCAAATGTACCATGATTATTTTAGATAATGTTAATAGAAGATATCAATGCTCATTCAGTTATCTCCAGAGTTCACTGTCAGAAGTGGGCAAAAGTTGAATAGCAATAACTCAGTGTGAATAAAAGAATAAGTTTAATAAATATCAATAAGTAATGAGAAAGGACTGTGAGCTAATTCATGGCCCATAATTCTTCCACACTAGGGATATGAAAAGAGGCATAATGACATAGTGAATAAAGGTCTGGACTTGAAGTCAGGAAGTCCTGGGTTCTAATCCTACTCTAGCTGTTTATGAGCTGTGTGACCAACACTAGGCAAGGAACAAGTTTTATGTGCCTCAGGCAACTTCCTCAGTATCTGGTACATAATATACATCATAAATACTTAATTGATTTATTTCTCCACTGAATTAATGAATGGTCTTTAGATACAAGAAAGGGAGGGAATAAATAAATATAGGCAAGAATGGAGAGCACCTAATAGTTATTCTTTTTATCTACCAGATTTTTAAAAATCTGCTTGTCAAACTTGTGAGACTACACACATGCTTACTTTCCACTTATATATTCATCTGTATTTATAAAACTATTTGTAAATGCTGTCTTCTCTCTCTTATTCTGAGTTTTTGTCAGGAATGAACTTTGTTAACCTTAATAATTATTTTAGTGGTCATAGACAAGACTATATGCCTTTTGATGGTCTATATTAAAATGCAATTGGGGGAGCAACTACGTTACACAGTGCATAAAGCACCGGCTCTGGATTCAGGAGGACCTGAGTTCAAATCCGACCTCAGACACTTGATACTTACTAGTTGTGTGACCGTGGGCAAGTCACTTAACCCTCATTGTCCCCCCAAAAATGCAATTGGGGGCAGCCAGGTGGACCTGAATTCAATTCTAGCCTCAGACAATTATTAGCTGTGTGACCCTATTACCTCAAAAAATTGCAATTGGTATGCTTGCAGGTATTACTTGGGATTTTAAAAATTGTCTTTTGTAAGTTATTATTGTTTTACCAGATAATTTATACCAACTAATCAAGAGATCTGTTGCCACCCTTGCTATTTAGAAATATAGATTGTAGTGACAAAAGGAATGGGTTACTCAAAATTCAAATTCAAACTCTCAAGGCAGGCATTCTCTCATTTCTGTTCTAAAGGTTTGTTTGTTTTCTTCCACATATTCCACATACTTCCACATACTTCCAATCCTTTCTATAGCATCATAGGAGGTGAGTTATAAAGGATATGGAGTCTATCCAGTCAAACTCCTTGATTTTACAGATGAGGCAACTGAAATCCATGGGAAGGGATTGATTTGTCTAAGGTCACACAATTAGTAATGATCAGAGCTAGGATTTGATGGCAGCTCCTCTAACTCCAGGGCAACGTTCTTTCTACTGTACTACATTGCCTTCTGAAATGTTTTATAAGTACTCCTATAAACAAACTGAATCATTCATTGATAGATTGCTTGATAGATTTTATGTAAACCAGAATCCCAGAAATAAACACAGGTTGCCTCTTCCCATTCCTGATTTTTGCTGTGTTCTCATTATCACCGTTTGCCCTTTGATGCACTAGATTTGCCCAGGAGTACCTTGGACTCTATGTGAGATTCATTAGTTCCAAAGGAACCTGTTTTCAATATTGACCTCCAGGACTGAAGATAGCAAAGTAAGTGATAGTAAGACACTAGGAATTATTGCATCTCCCCGCCCCCCTCCAAAGGCAATGAGGGTTAATTGACTTGCCCAGGGTCACACAGCTATTAAGTGTCAAGTGTCTGAGGCCAGATTTGAACTCAGGTCCTCCTGAATCCAAGGCCGGTGCTTTATCCACTTTGCCACCTACCTGCCCCTATAATCATTACATCTTTAGGGAAATATTTTATCATTTAATGCAATTCCCTATAGCATCCTTTGCAAAATGGAGTTGGCCATTGAAGATGATGCTTTGGTATTCTAATAGCCCCCATTCATAGAACAAACTCAAATAAACTACTATACCACTGTCACATCCCCCTAGATGACATTTTAGAGTCATACTCTTCTTTCTGAACCAAACCAGACAGTTGTATTCAGAACCTGGGCCATTGCATCATAGGAGCCCTTTACAAATAATTATGTCATAGATATTTGAAAGAAAATAATGCATCCAAGTAATCAGGATATCTGGATTCCTTCTCCTTCTATTGCCTTGAGGTTTAGAATTTGGCATAATATTTAAACTTCATATGCTACAAAATTCTTAATCTACAGCATAATGGGAACTAATAATACTTTGTTGAGAAGAGGTCAGTGAGACCTTAATCATGTTTCCTCACTATCATAGACTTTCTCTCTTTTGTATAACAACAATCTTTCATACTATTGTTGAAACTTCTTTACATCTCCTTATTCTGTCCTCACAGAAAAAGAATAGTTTTTCCTTGTAGTCATTATCTACATAATTTATGACCATCATTAAATTCCACAAACTTCACATTTCCAGACTAAATAATCTTAGTAAATATTTTAAGTCACATTTCTGCATATTCTTGGACATATTATATAGCCTTAAATAATAGGCATTATCAACAATTAAACCTCAGGAAACAATTAAGTTGATGGGTAAGACTAATCCAACCCTTACATTAAAATTACTTAAATACTTGAAGAATTCTGACAGATGTTACTCAGGAATTCTTCCTATTCTGTTATCATTCCCTCCAGAAGGCAATATGTGTAAGAACTGAAGAGTAAAAATAAAACAAGTATTTATCAGGCGTTTGCTATGACCAAAAAATTGAGGTAGACATGTGAGATCTATATACATTTTTAAAAGTCCCAGATCTCAAGGAACTTAATTTTTTAAAAATTTATTTTTTAGGAACTTAAAATTTAATGAGGTAAGCAACATGCTTACAGATAAATGAATACAAAATGATTTAATTAGGGGAGAATATTGATATAATAAGTGGCATCAGGAAAGGTTTCATGTAGAGGGTAGCACCTGATT